>NC_134688.1:464123049-464423049 GCF_050947455.1 Rhinoderma darwinii | reverse complement strand
CGGTACAAGATAAGTAATGTAATGTATGTACACAGTGACTGCACCAGCAGGTTTGTGAGTGCAGCTCTGGAGTATAATAAAGGGTAGAACTCAGGATCGGTACAAGATAAGTAATGTAATGTATGTACACAGTGACTGCACCAGCAGGTTTGTGAGTGCAGCTCTGGAGTATAATAAAGGGTAGAACTCAGGATCGGTACAAGATAAGTAATGTATCTATGCAAGTTGCTTTTATATGTCAACTGTAAAATGGAGAATTGTTCACAGACCTACTTCCTTGCGAAGGAAAAAGTCGAGCTGCAAGTTGCATTCGTTTGCCTACAATGACATTATGCATGCGTGCAAGGATGGCAACCAAACAATGAAATGTACTTTCCATGAACTTGATAAACATACAAATCATTTTGCTTTGTCAATTTCAATTTGTTAGAATCATACAGTTCACAGAACTACATGGGCTGCCCAACGGCTGAAACTGTCCTCTTGGCTCACATGTAGCAGACAGTTAAACGATTGCACTGATGTGATCCACGGCGGATCTGTTATCGAACCTCCAAATAATAACCGCCCATAGCACCGATTCTAGGAAGAGACTGGCACAATCCTGCTAAAAACCGCAAAACCTCACCCAAACAAAAAGTATTCATCAGAGCCACGGGTCATTTATAATAAAGTTGGCAACATTTTTGTGCTACGATTACAATTGGTCCTTGCAATTATTTTTCTTCTTCACTTTATATACGGGCCCGTGATGTAAACAGCTGTGGTCTGTCCGGTTTATACAAAACACTTATTACCTAGCAAACGGCAAGACAATCCCTACAAGCCATGAAGAAATGGAGATTTAATTTGGCCATTTCCACATGTCAGAAATAAGAACGAATGTTCTTCTGAAATATTTATTCTCTGACCAAAACGAAATGGTCATCAGTCAGGCCGGGAAATTAATTAACAAAAAACGGCAGGTAAAGTCCGCGTACCAGGCACTAAACTCCTACTGCTACTAAACTCCTATTCCCGCCTTAGAGGGATATTCCAAAAAGTGGTAAAATTTCTTTATGAATTCCCTCCGCTTACAAGTCACAGCTCTGATAACTGTACTGAAACGAGTCCTGCAGCTGTGTGTCCATCACATGACCAGGACAGATTTTTTTATCTACTGGCAGTCAGCAGAGATCTTGAAAACTGAGGAATTGATAAAGTATATTGAAAAATTATATAACTTTCGATTACAAAAAGAACCACCTGTATTGCCGATACAGGAATACCCCTTTAAGGACCGTTAAACTTTTCTGGCCCCGAAGAGAATCCTTTATTGTATTGATACATAAGCAAAGGATGGGAAGTTCAAGAGACCAACAGGACTGCGGACTTACACATTGTGGATTAGGGCCTGTTCACATCACCGTTGCAATTCCGTTGATTATTTCCATCGGTGGTTTCCGTCGGGTTAACCCCTCAACGGAAAGGCAAACTGAAATCTCAGCTTCCGTTTTGATGTCAATGGTGACGGAAACGTTGCTAATGGTTTTCATTTGTCACCATTGACAGGGTTCGGTTCTTGACTTAACCAATAGCGCAGTCGACTTTACTATCGATTCCGTCAAAACAGAACTGTCACAACGGTGACAAACGAAAACCATTAGCAACGTTTCCGTCACCATGGAGATCAATGGTGAGGAAAACAGAAGAGGAGGTTTCAGTTTGCCTTTCCGTTGAGGGGTTCACCCGACTGAAACCTCAGACGGAAGGTGATGTGATGCTTGCAGTATAGCATGGGGAGCAACCCAGGAGCCAATATGCCCCTTATTAAACTGCGAAGAGGTCTCCATAAAAGAACCAAATCAGTAAAATGCACCTACGATTATGGCACAGACCTGAGCGCCATGTAACCATATAAGAGGTGTATTCCACGCACCATAACTAAACAATGCAGCGTGGGGGATGGGAGACTGGACTGTCATACAACTGAGCACAACTATCACACCACCCATTAGGGTTTGTAATCTAACTTTCCTGGATTCTTGAATGATAAATCTGCCTAGTTGAGTAGTGATTTAAAGGGAGTGTGTCATCAGAAAATTACATGGTTTAAATCAAGTTTTTGTGTTATATTAAATATATTTAAGAATTTGTAGTGAAATATATATATATATATATATATAATATTTTCTATATAAAACAATATTCCTAAAATCTTGCAGTTTTCACACTGGTCACTGAGCCTCCCAATAGTGTGATCCTTCCTGTTCTGTAGAGATCACTTCTCAGCAATAATCTGATTATCATCGCAGGCAGGATTACACTGCCAGGCAACACCTCAAAATAGATAACACTGAATCCACCAGTGACTATAGGCCCCCCCTCTCTGCACAGTGAATTCTGTACAGGTCACAGAGCATGCCCACTACACTTTCCCATAGAAGTCAATGGGTCCCCTCTAGTTCACAGGTTCTTATGGTCCATGTGGCTGCTGTAAAACATCTCTCTAAGTGTTGTTAACATCAGCTCAGGCAAGATGACTACCCCATAATTACGTACAGAAAATAGAATTAAAAAAATAAAAAAAATGTAACAAAACCGATTAAGAAAAAAAGAAAGTGAAACTATCTGTTTAAATTAGGGGGAATACATTTCCTTTAAGAGTAAAGGATAAATCTGTGAATTATGTTTTCTAAAAATCAAAAATCTAGCAAACTCTGGGGAACTGAACCCAACTGTACGTCACTATTCCAGTCATGCTTATGTTACATCAGGAGTTCCATACCTACCGCTCAACACGTCACGCAACGCCTTTTACCAACCATGTCAATAGAATGGCACACCGGACAGAATCTGATACGGCCGCACTTGTTAGCGACCATTCTGAGCATGGACGCCACTGACTGCCGTCCCGTGTAACCAAACCTTCAGTTGCGTAGGCAGGATTATAAATGGGTTACCGTTAACCTAGTTATATATTGTATTTTTCTGGATCGTGTTTTAACGTGAGCATAAGTTGGCAGGCTCTATTCTTCCCCTCTTCCATCTTCACGTGGGTGCATCTTAATCTAAACGTACTTTTACATGGACCGACCTGGGCCGTGTAAATGAGTACCGATCATTGAGACAGCTCGTTGACCGGCGCTCGTTTGCTCCTTTCACAAGAACCTAGTACGGGGACAAGCGCTCGTTACTCCAATCGCTCGTCCCCATACATAAATATCAAGTCGGCAACCAAGCTACGGACAACGATAATATTTTCAGTATTAAACTATATGAACGAGCATTCTATGAATGCTCATTTGCCCGATAATTGGCCAGAGTGAAAGGTATTAAAGGGGTTGTCCACTTTCTCAAAACGGATGACCTAGAATGAAGGGGGTCAGACACATCGATCAGATCTCTCTCATAAGAAAACTCCATTATTCGGTTACTGGTGTATGAAAAAAAAAATAACGCTCCATTCACATTTGCATTGCCGGCCCCGTGCACGCAGCACTACTCCCATCAGACAACAGAACAACAATGGACCCCATTGCAAGTCAATCCGTTGCTAAAGCTTGATTTTGTGCACCTGGTCGCAATGGGTGTGGCTAAAATGGACAAACCCAGGTTGGGACAGGGTCACGGAGATTTAATGTGATCAGAATTAATCTGCACCTGTAACTGCAATATTTGTGGGGTCTATTTAATGGCAATTACCCCCGACAGCTGGCCAGCTGTTCCACAGCTCCAAACCCCCAGCATGTCATGCCAGCCCCTGACTCGCACAGCATGATGGGACTTGTAATTCCACAACACCTGGAGAGACCCAGGCTGCCAGATCTGTTAGAAGGGATTATGATAAAAATGTATATGTCTATAGACTTCTCTCCAAACCTACACAGCAGGTGTATGAAGAAATGGAGTCCCACGGATTGGCTGCATACGGGTGATGAATAGTCTATGAATCATCCCTCGTCTCCCTCCAATAGGTGACCTATATAAGAGACGCAAGACACTTCAAATGCACAGAATCACAACCGCTGCTGAGACGGATCTCGGTCCAGCCGTGATGCAGCATGAAAGGCACAGGATTGTTAAAATGAAATGATGTCCTGGTCTTAATTCCCACAATGCAGCGTTCACAGAATGCGCAGGAGAAGGTCTCAGGTCTGAGCAGGTAAAAGGTTTGAAAATGACCGTTCGGTTTAGTCCTTATTCACACCAGTGTGTCCGGTTTTGTTTCCGTTTAAAAAAAAAAAACAAAAAAAAAACAAAACAGTTTTTCATGCATATCACGGTCTGTGTTGCGTCAGTGTGGTTTCCGTGTATTATAAGTTTTTCTCCTCTGCGAGCGGTTCCTGGCTTCACTTTTGTTTTTTTCTCCACATTTCTTTAGCAACCGATGCGTGTGCTGTCCGCTTTTTTTCACGCATGTCTGTGTGCTGACCGTTACCCCCCCCCCGCAACCATACAGGGCGAGTCTGGTACGTGCAAAGTGACCAGAATAGGGGACACAGTGAGTTTCTCGCAACGGACACGGGTCTCGCGAACTACAAATGTGTGAATAGTCCCATTTAATTGAATTGGGTCAGGGTGCCGTTTGTTATTAAAATGGACAGCACACGGACGAGAAACACACTGGTGTGAATAAGACCTTACAAAACAGTCAGGTACGTCTTCTGCCAAGTTCTATGCCCGCCTGCTGACAAGGGTGAAAACTATTAAAAACTCTATGGTATAAAGTATCACGTGCTTACTAGAAGTGTAATATATGTAAAACATAGGACGAGTACACCGGGGAAGGCAACATTTCTTCAAATATCATGTCGGGAGAATCACGAGTAATCCAGGATAATTTAGTCTGATCGAAGACCAAAATGTATGCATCATCCAACATCGACCCCTCAACGATCCCGCTACTCATAGAAACCACTGACTGTTATAATGGTGCCATACAGCGGCTCACGGAGGGCCCTCCATAGTATGGGTCACACGGGTGTTGCGCGCGGTCACACGGGTGTTGCGCGCGGTCACACGGGTGTTGCGCGCGGTCACACGGGTGTTGCGCGCGGTCACACGGGTGTTGCGCGCGGTCACACGGGTGTTGCGCGCGGTCACACGGGTGTTGCGCGCGGTCACACGGGTGTTGCGCGCGGTCACACGGGTGTTGCGCGCGGTCACACGGGTGTTGCGCATAGATGACGAGTTTCTCATAATGCATTGCAGTCCCTTTGTGGTCAGCATCATGTGGGGGATCCAGTGAATGATGAACTTACAAGCGCACAATAAATACGGATATAATAGAAGATGCATCAATGTATATAACCTTTCTAACAATCAGGAGGTCGTGTAAGTGCGGCCCAATCTCATGAATACCAGTACAAGACCCTTTTACTTTCAACATCCATTGGAGGAAGGGGGCACCATTTACTTAACTCATGCCTAATAAATCTCACGTCTGACAGTTATTTGATTATTTATCAGCAAAACCCCTCGAAGTCGTAAACTCAACAAGATTTTACAATTTCAACCTACATGAAACGCTCACCTGCCAGCTCATCCTTCATTCACTCCATGGTTTATACAAAACATTAAGAACTCCAACAGTCTACATAAAAATCCCAAAAAGTTAGGCACCAGCAGAACATTTCTGGGCGCACAAGCTACCTGACTCTAGGGATTTATACTGTAGTCACACCCAGAGCTGCATTCAGAATCCTGCTCATTTGCGAGATCCAATAATGTACTTTAAAATAAAATAAAAGAAATATACTACCAGAATTTTGTGCAGCAAACACAAGACTACACTGTCCACTGGATAATGCAACGGGAACTCCATTGTTCTCTAGACGGCGAGGACTTCTATAATCGAAGTAGTCGGACTGAACAAACCGTTTAAACATAAGCGAATTATACCCAGATGTAGAACTACACATTTTAGTAGTCCAGAGTGAGAATAGATGATACAACGACTATAAAAGCATCAGAAGAACCTGTGTGAGGTGACCACAACAGGTATAAATAATCTCTACAACACCAGCCAGTCCCAATACAACTGGCCACAAACTCAAAGAAAAGGGGCATCCAAATAGTAAGGAATATGTGCATCAAAAACTTACCAAAAGGTGTAAAAGATCAGGAGTTATGGTAAATATGCTGATAAGCTTTGGGGGGGGGGGGGGCCTTGGACATTAGATTTCATTCCTCTTCTCATATAATCACATGGTTCGGACTTCTGAAGGAACTGGTTTTCTCCCCGTTACATACTGATGTTTGGGGGGGGGGGGGGAAATAAGAAAAAGAAAAAAAGTTTTTTTTTTTTTTTTTTTTCCTTGTGTCCATCTCAAGGTAAAAGTGAACAACCAATCAAGATGAGCTTCAGAATGGCCATGACTAACCACTTGTGCTGGGTTTCTTTCCGCCTCCCTCCACATAGGCCATCATTGAGACGATCCCACATCTAAAGAATGGAGAATAGTAAGGGCCCTTTTACACGGTCCAATGATCAGATGTACACTCGTTGCCGATCATTTCCCTGTGTAGACCGAGCAATGATCAGTCGATGATCGCCCAAACACTCGTTCATCGGCTGATCGTATCATTGTCGGCAGAACACCTCCTGGTGTACACAGGGCGACGTGCTGCCAACATGATAGAAATGTATAGGGACGAGCGATTGGAATAACGTTCGTCTCCATACAATAGTGACCATAGCTCCTTGTGAAAGGTGCAGACGAGAGCCAATCAACGAGCGGTCACGTTGATCGGCGCTCATTTTCACGGCCCATATCAGGCAGTGTAAGAGGACCTTTAGAGCGATCTGGGATTGGGGGACATCTCAAATCTTTATAACCCATTCCACCTGCCCCAGCACTTCACACGACCCCATACACATCACCGTCCTCTACAGTACACCGCGGCAGTGATCCTGCACATATCATGTACGGTTTACCGAGATCAATTATCTCCAACTTGTATCTGTTCAGCTGCTACAAATCCCAGCATGAAAGAACAGGATAGAGACTACTGGAATAGATAATAGGATATTTCTTAGGCCAGGTTCACACAGTTTTTTCCAGACAGAAAATCGGCCTCAAAATTCCGTTTAGAATTTTGAGGCAGATTTTGCTCGGACTGCACGTCATTGAGCGCCGCAGCCAAAAATACCGCAACTAAATACGCTTTCTCTGCCTCCCATTGAGGTCAATGGTAGGTCAGAGGTGGAAACGCCCTTAGATAGGGCATGTCCTTTCTTTTTCACGTGAGCCGATTTTTCTGCTCACGAGAAGATAAAAAAAACACCTCCGCCTCCCATTGAAATCAATGGGAGGCATTTTGGGCCGTTCTTAGACGCGTTTTCCGACGCGGTTCCGCGTTAAAAAAAAACGCTTATTTTTTCACAACTCATGGGGCAGATTTATTATTAGAAATGCGCCAGAATTCTGGCGCAAATGACGTGCGCTACATTAGAGGTTTTAGACACTTGTTGCGCTCGACCAGGGGAATGGTTTAGAGGAAAAGGGTGTGGGCTAAAATGCTACACATCGTGGCAAAATTTTGATTTAAAAAAAATACAGCCAACCAAGAGGTGGCATAAAGTTAGGCCTCATTCACATCTGCAATGGAGGATCCGTTAGTGGCCCACTCCAGCTGAAAACCGGCTGCGCTATAGTTTCCGGTAAAGCCACGGACACCCCAATGAAAACTCAACGCAATCCATTAAAGTCAAATGGTTTCCAGCAGCCGCCGGTGGTGTCTGCCATGAAATGACACCGTCGCTTCTGGTATTTCCGATGATCTGCTCCTCTGACTGAGCAGGACAACAGAAAGTCGAGTGCTGGTGTGAACGCAGTCTTATATTTGGCGCCTCTTTAGACACTTGTCTACCATACAGCAGGAGCCACTGATGTAACCAAATGATGCGGGAGAACATGATGGAATTTCAATGAACACTTCAATAGTAAGATATAAGTTTATTTACATAGAAATATCCGCCATTGTATAGATCCTTGCATTAATAAATCCTAGGGATCGCTTTATGGTTAACGGCATTGAAGATCTCAACATAAAACAACTGAAGAGGAGGGTACAACCGCACTCACTAAACACAGCGCCCACTAGAGGCTTTAAAAACAGACAAACCAGCCCCCTATCTTCTGTGAGCCCGCTGAGGGGCGCCATCATGTAACATTTTCCCGCAGCTGACCTAAAAGTAACTACTCCTGCTGATAAGTTTCCTTTAAATCCATTAAGAAACAAGAACATACGGCCATTATTTTATTGGGATAATACTTTTTGGGCTTTAAAAAACATCCAGAAAAGGTCACAAATGGATGGAGTGACTGGGCTGACTCATCCACCCCCGGAAGTGAATCACACGGAGCAGGATTGGAAGCAAACAACACAAAGCGTCAGGTTACTCCAGATCATCTCCTGCAGACGGCACATCACGCTCTGCTCCTCATAGAACATTCAGCACAACAACTGCTCCGAATACTGTCCAATAAAGACAAAATGGCCTGTACCCCCCTCCCAAACATCTGAAAATACACTGATAAAACTGTAGACACCAGAACACTTGCTATGGAGCGGGGAAACAGCTATTGTTCCCTGCTATCAGCCATTTCAGACTGGGGAGAGGCTGACTGTAGTGTTCTTTACTAGGATGACTGAAAGGAAGTCCCGAAAAAAAAAAAAAAGATCCCTTTCCCTTCTAATCACTACTATGTTCCATTTACCAATACTAGGAGGATCTTTAATTTTTTTTAATAATTTTTCCGCATTGTTTGTGCTAAACATGAGCCACAAAGGTGCACATTTCGTGCTGGTTTTACTGAAGCAACTTTTTTGCACCGCCCCCAAAAAAAAAAAAAAAGTAAAAATACATGACCATTGCCGCAAAACAACAGATGACCATCGTAGTTCAATGAGAGTCCGATTACCTTCCAGGAGTACGACTGCAGCAGCGTCAGTGTAAAGCCATGTTCACCTCGGTCGTAAATTCCGTCAGTTTTGCCAGACAAAGTTGTACAGCACGTTGCTCTATTTTATGCAGCAAAACAACCGACGCCATGACGGAAACCCAACTGGTCCCATTAAAGTCAATCGAACATCATTGGTTTCTATCAAGTGACGTATCCGGTGGCCCCGGTGTTGTTTCTATAATGTAGCAGAATACTAAAAAAAAACATGATTCAGATGTGAACAGAGCCTTAGCGGCAAACCTTGCAATTTCTAGTACAGAGGTTTTTCCTGGCACTGGGTATAAAAAAAAATGTGCCGTATGGCCATAACTTAGGCGAAGTTCACATCTCCTTTTTACTGTACGTCTGACCAGCAGGTTTTGACATTAAAAAACGGTGTCAAAACGCGTACCACAGCGTGTACATTGATATGGTCAGGACGGACGCCCTAATGGTGTCGTTTGCACACGTTTTGGAAGCTTACGTTCTACCCTTATTTTTCCATGTCCTGAATCGAGTAGTCTACTACGCTTTCAGTACTTTCTCAAAACTTAAGCCACACGTATACGTTTTTGTTTGTATTGAAGTCAACGAGCGACGTAGGCAATCTTAACCCCACGATCGCATACGTAAAACATAGGTTTTTGTCACCATATACGGGAAATCTTGACTTTACAAAGTTTGATTTTGCTCAAGAACAAAAAGTTTTTAGAACGGACACAAATGTATAAAAACGTATACGATCTATACTGCAAAAAACGTAAGCGTGTGTTAGAAATGAATACGTTTCTGTAACTTTAAGAACGTATACGTCGTCATATACCACAAACGTGTGCACTGAACGAGATGTGAACTGAGCCTTACACCAAACAGTGGGGAGAATTAGGAATAGTGATGAATGGTGCATGAATTTACCACTTGGTGAAAGCGGCAGGAGAGACGTGATAGATTTGGCGTAACTGGTCGGATATATTAGAAACTTTTCTCTTTTGCCGCCTCGTGGCTGGCGCACTTCACGTCAGGATTTTAATCACACCTATAATACATTTACCACCTCTAAACCACAAATTCACCACACAACTAGGGCTGGGCAATTATGACCGAAATCAAAATCACAATTAATTGAATATATAACCTCGAGTACGATTACTGAACTATTTAGGCCACACCCCTTTTACATGCCACGCCCCCTATTCGCATGCTACGCCGTTGAATTAAAATTGATTCCCTGAGCCTGCTGTATACCAGTGTATAATATACTCCCCGACACTGCCCCCACACAGTATAATGCCCCATAGCTGTTCCCACAGTATAATTCCCTTATATCTGCCCTCCACACAGTATAATGCCCTCCCCCCCCCCCCCCATAGCTATGAAGCGGTCGGAGACCGTTCTCTGGAGTCCTATAGAAATTAATGGAGCATTGATCAAGCATGCGCTCCAATCTCATGGAGTACTTTGGGGGGATTTTCGGTCCCCCGTTCTCATCACGGGGGGTCCCATCGGTTGGACCCCCAGCGATCACACATGTATCACTTATCCTATGGATAGGGGGATACATGTGTGTTGGAAAACCCCTATAATAAATCTCCTCCCCCGTGGACGTCTCTATTTATTTATTTTTTTATCTGGCAGAGTAAGGCCCTGTTCACACGGAGTTTTTTGACACGTTTTTTGACGCGGAAAACGCGTCGGAAAAAGCGCCAAAAACGACCCAAAATGACTCCCATTGATTTCAATGGGAGACGGAGGCGGTTTTTTACCGCGAGTAAAAAAAACGCCTCGCGGCAAAAAGAAGGGACATGACCCTTCTTGATGCGGTTTCCGCGTCCAAAACCGCATTGAAAGCAATGGGGACACGTCAAAAAACACCTCGAACTAGTGAGGTGTTTTCTGACGAGTATATTGCCGAGTGTTTTGCAGGAGTCGTCTCCTGCTGCTAGTCCAGCCCAGCAAGGGGCTGTCATTTCCTGTCTGCTCGTGGAGCCTGAAAAACATCGTGGACAGAACTCAGGGATACAGAAAACCGAAGTCCTGCATCCAAATCGAATACAAGTAAGTGCAATTGCTCCTATGTTCCATACATGCTATACATGTATGGAGCTGTGCATTTTTTTTTTTAGAATTTTTTTTTAAAATTTTTTTTTTAGATTTTTTTTTTAGATTTTTTTTTTAGATTTTTTTATTTTTAATTTTTTAATTTTGTTATGCAGTTGTTCATGTATGTCATCTCTTTTTTATTTTTTTTTAACATTTCAGGAACAGAAATGACGACAGCAGAGGTGTACCACCGAATGGACATTGATGTTGGGAAATTGATTCAAGAAGTAAGTATACTTTTATTTTTTAATGTGGGCCTGTTCACATCAGCGTGGTTTCCGCTGAGGGGTTCCGTCGGTGCTTTCAGTCAGGGGAACCCCTCAACGGAAAGGCAAGTGTGAAGTGGTGACAGATCCGTTGCTAATGGTTTCTGTTTGTCCCCGTTGTGCAAAGGGTTCTGTCGTGTCGACTGAACCAATACCGCAGTGTAGGGAATCCCATTAGCAACGGATCCATCAGCATTGAAGTCAATGATGATGCAAAGAGAAAACAATGTTTTTTTTAATGTGGGCCTGTTCACATCAGCGTGGTTTCTGCTGAGGGGTTCCGTCGGTGCTTTCAGTCAGGGGAACCCCTCAACGGAAAGGCAAGTGTGAAGTAAGTTCCGTTTGCATCACCATTCATTTCAATGGTGACAGATCCGTTGACAGAAGGATGTCAGGCTGGGTTCACACGACCATGTTACGTCCGTAATGTACGGAACGTATTTCAGCCGGAAGACCCAGACCGAAGACAGTGCAGGGAGCCGGGCTCCTAGCATCATAGTGATGTACGACGCTAGGAGTCCCTGCCTCGCTGCAGGACGACTGTCCCGTACTGTAATCATGATTACAGTACGGGACAGTAGTTCCACGCAGAGGCAGGGACTCCTAGCGTCGTACATCACTATGATGCTAGGAGCCCGGCTCCCTGCACTGTCTTCGATCCGGGTCTTCCGGCTGAAATACGTTCCGTACATTATGTACGTAACATGGTTGTGTGAACCCAGCCTCATGCGTGTGAAAACCTCGGCAAAAACCGCCTGGAAAACCGCCTCAAAAACCACGTCAAAAACCACGTCAAACATGAAAACCTCCAGGGTCAGTTTTTACAGGAGGAATTTTCCTCCTGCAAAAAACTCCGTGTGAACAGGGCCTAAGGCTATGTTCACACGGGGTATTTTGCCGAGTTTTTTGACGCGGAAACCGCGTCGCAAAACTCGGCAGAAACGGCCCGAGAACGCCTCCCATTGATTTCAATGGGAGGCGTCGGCGTCTTTTTCCCCGCGAGAAGTAAAACTGCCTCGCGGGAAAAAGAAGCGACATGCCCTATCTTCGGGCGCTTCCGCCTCTGACCTCCCATTGACTTCAATGGGAGGCAGGAGAAAGCGTATATCTCGCTGTTTTATGCCCGCGGCGCTCAATGGCCGCGGGCGAAAAACGGCGCGATAATTGCCGCGAAAATCGGCGTGCAGGGAGAGGAATATCTGCCTCAAAGTTCCAAATGGAATTTTGAGGCAGATATTCCTCCCCCAAAATACTCCGTGTAGGGGGGATAAGGTTTTGTCCAAAAAATTATTTAAAGAGCACCTGTCCCTTTTTTTGGAGTTCCAATCAGTGTTCCCTTTATTGAATGAGGTCTTAGGAAGATCACAATGTAAAATCCATCACAGAATACACTTACATTGAAAAATACTTGTGCAAAACCTGCAAGACAGAGGCGCTGTAAGACGTGTCCCGAAAAAAAGGGGGCGAACAGAAAGGGGGGGTGCACTCCTACTAAAATTCCTCTCCCCATCACTCCAAACAAGAAAACGTTCCCTTGTTGCTGCAAATTGCTCACATATACTGAGAAGACGTAGAGCGGCCGGGAAAGCGGTGTAGGTTTCCATGGCAACGCAAGATCAGGATGCCACTGGTACATACACAAAGATTACTACTATGTACAGTCTCCAACGAAAGCTGCATTAACCAACACGGAGCTTCACCCTGCAGACATTATAGAGAAATATAATCTGAGAAACGGACGTCGTCCGGTCATTACATCATTTACCCATTCACCTTCCCGAGACCAAACCCTCCAGTTACAGGAATTATCTTAGAAATTGAAGGGGTTGCTATAGCTTAAAGGGAGAGCCCATCATCATGAACTACATTGGCCAGCCATGCGACAACCAAAAAAGGCCGAAGAAGCAAAGCAGCGGACCGCCAAGAGTCAGTCATTGGGTATCCAAGCGATGTCTGAAGAGAGAACCCCTCTAAGTCAGAGCATTTATAAGGAGCTCCATAAAGACATTGGTGGTTGGAGCTATCACAGCCATCAAGTACTAAAGTCTTGTGGTCACATGATGCCTTTCAGCCAATCAGGCAGGAGCTCACATTTATTTACATATAGTAAATCGGTGCAAAAAATGAGGGTGCAACGCCCAACACTGACGTGTCTCTAAGGCCATGACCATAGACCATAGATTTCATCCGTAATTACGGTCCCATTAATTTATATGGCCGACGGACACCTTGGTGTCCAGGGCGAATAAACCTTCCGTAAAATATAGGACATGTTTTTATTTTACGGACCGCGCTCCCATACTTTGTAATGGGAGTACAGTCCGCAAATGCGGATGACTGTCCGCAGCCGTCCGTACCCATAATCACGGATCGTGATTACGGGCACGGTCGTGTGCATGAGGCCTTGTAGAGTCAAGTCTGTGCTGGTGTCAGATTCCCATTTAAAAAATTAAAATAAAATCAGCAGCACAAAATTTCTCTCCTTTACTGATTTTTGGCACAATGTGTCAGTGCGGCAAAATGTGTCAGCCTAAAGACCGAGCTCTTTAGATTATAGACCATTGTCTGGACTGGATACAATTGTAGCAAACCCTCAGCTGTGAGAAGTCTTCGGCCTGCACAGGTTATCAGTCTCCGGCTAAAAACAAGAATGTTCTGATTTGTTGATAGCAAGCAAAAAAAAACAGTGCAGGATAGAGAGAAGGGGCAGCCCTTTCTGAAATAAAAGTAAAAGAAATTCATACTTACTCGGCCGTTGTCTTGGTGACGCGTCCCTCTCTTGACATCCATCCCGACCTCGCTGGATGACGCGGCAGTCCGCGTGACCGCTGAAGCCTGTGATTGGCTGCAGTGGTCACATGTGCTGAAACGTCATCCCGGGAGTCCGGACTGGAGGAAGAAGCAGGGAGTTCTGGGTAAGTATGAACGTCTTTTTTTTTTTTTTACAGCTTTATCTATATTGTGATTGGTAGCCACTGTTCCTGGTGCTGAAAGTTACTGCCGATCGTTTAACTCTTTCAGCACCCTGGACAGTGACTATTTATTGAGGTCGGCTAGCAACGCTCCCGTAATTATGCACACACACAGTCACCCGTAATTATGGGAGCCCCATAGACTTCCGCGTAATTACGGCCTGAAATAGGACATGTTCTATATTTTTCAACGGCAAGGGCACCTTCCTGTAAGCATACGGGGAGGTACCCGTGGCCAATAGAAGTCTATGGGCCCGTAATTACGGGAGTTTTTACGGTCGTGTGCATGGGGCCTTAGAAGTTGCAGAATTGTCATTATACAATGACTAACCCCTTCCCGACACCTGCCGCATATATAGGGCGAAGGCCGGGGGCTAAAGAATGGAGCGGGCTCACAGTCGGAGACCACTGCATAAGTTGAGCGTCGGCTGTATATCACAGCCGACACTTCACTGCAACGAGTGGGAACCTGCTCATTTAACCCCCTAGATGCCATGGTCAGAAGCAACCGCGGCATCTAAGCCATTAAAAAGTGGGAACGGCCCCCTCCGACGTCCAATAGTCTACCCCGCGACGAGTTTGCGGGGTGCCATTAGTTGTCATGGCAGCCCGGGGGCCTAATTTAGTCCCCCAGGTCTGCCATCTTTGTCCTCCTATTAAGCTCTGCCTAAGGGTCAATGTTTCACTAAGGCTTTGTTCACATCTGCATTGGGGTCCCGTTCTGACATTCTGTCGGAGCTTTCCGTCAGAACGGGACCCTGGACACAAAATTACAGACGGAAACCAGAGGTCGTAGTCAACTACGCTATTGCTTCCGGCAAAACGACGAGTCCAGCGCACAACAAAAGACAAAACGGGCACCGGATCCGTCAATTGAAATCAACAGTGATGGAAGCGGAAACCTCTGGTTTCCGTCTGTCTGTTCAGGGTCCTGTTTCCCGGGCCGTCAAAAAAAACAAAAACGGTCGTGTGAATAGCCCCGTTTGGAGTCTATTATTCCTACTGCAGCCGCGTGACGGACGTTTTTGAACGGCCGGGAAACCCTGTCGTGTGCATAAGGGCTAAAAGTCCTCCACAAATTACTTTTATGGTTTAGTAACGTCAATTCAATATAGACAATAGATTCATAAAAAAGTAAATGCACGCCGCAAGCCTCCCCAAATATGAACAACCGTACAATCCTATCATTTACATCATTCTGCTTCTTAGTAAAAGCGGGTTTGGAGCGGAAAGTACAAGAACAGTACACAGAAGTTTGTTTACACCCAGTCAATATCACTATTCATCAAACCAATTTCTCCAAGAACACGAGACAGACAAGGCACAGTTTCTACTGAATTAGACACTTTCACATACAGAGGTGCAAAAAGTTGTAGAATTCAACAGCTAAGCAGAAACTGGTACATAGAAGAATGATATCAGATACTGAAAGAATTACAAAGTCAGAATGAATGAAGTCGAAAATAGCAGCAAGTCTCCAACTGTTGCAAAACTACAACTCCCAGAATGCCCTCACATCCGCAGTTGGAGACCACTTCAATGACACACAGAGGTTTTATCCGTATGAAATCGTGGATAATAGAACTCTAACCCAAGACCTCAGGTTATGGAGTCCATGATCCGGCAGCCACGCAGGGCTGGTGTAAAGTAAGCTGCGTCTGCTGACAACGTTGGTCTGGCAGGATTATAGTCACTTTTACAATGCCGCCCTGAGTGATGAACTCGGGGTGAGCTTGGGTCACTGTTTACTAACACTGCAACCATATGGACGATACAGATGAATGTAAAGGCCTGTTCACATCAGCGCTGCCCTTCCGTTGAGGGGTTCCGTCGGAGGTTTCCGTCAGATTAACCCCTCAACTGAAAGGCAGACGGAAACCGTAGCATCCGTTTCCCTCACCATTGATCTCAATGGTGACAGAAACATTGTTAATGGTTTCCGTTGGTCACCGTTGTGACCGAGTTCTGTTGACGGAAACCTCAGATGGAACCCCTCAATGGAAGGGCAACACTGATGTGAACAGGACCTTACTGGATATCCACAAGGCCAACAGTTACATGGGTTGTCCAATTAAGAAAACCCATATTCATGCACCCTTTTAGGGAATTCAGAGTTAGTAGAGGGGTCCTATCTTCAGGATCCTCATCTCTAGGCCAGAGTGGAGAGCGGTTACATAGAACGTCATTCACATTGCTATGAATGGACACTGTGTAATGCTTCATTTCCCCTGTGGCGGTGCTGCAGGAAAATTGAACACTTACTGCCAAGTTTTCCCAACCGATTACAGCTGATCGCTGGGGGTCCCTGTAGGAGGACTCTTTGTGATCAGCTTATTATCAAGTGACTAACAAGTAGGGATTGTCCAAAGTGGAGAACCCCCTGAAATAAAGAACCAGTTAGTGTGCGTCACATATCCAATCGTCCGTGCCCTCCCCGCATCTGCCATCTGTGGACAGTTGAGAGGTCCCATATACACCAGATCGATGGGTTCAGATTAGGGATGTCACGATACCAGAATTTGGACTTAGATACCGATACTTCGTGTAGTATTGCGATTTCGATACCAAAACGATACTTTGCCAACAGTAATAAAAAAAATTACAAAAAAGTTCTTCCGTTTTCTAATGTGAGGCGCGAGGTGTGATGATGAATTTTGACTGTGCCTCACATTAATAGTAATTAACCCCATCATGTTTCTCAGTCATAATGGGTTAATGTGTAAGGTACATGATGGGGTTAATTACTATTAATGTGAGGCACATGGAGGTGAAATTCATCATCGCACCTCGTGCCTCACAAGAAGTGATAGAAAGCAGTTTTTATTTTTTTTACAGCGTACACATCATAAATGACGCAAAAAAATAGTTGTGCAGGTTATTACGGCCGCGCCAATACGAGTGTATGTTTTATATATTGAGACTTATTTTTGATTATTGTAAAAAAGGCGTATGTGGATTTTTTTTAAAATTTAACATTACTTTATGTTTTTACTTTATTTTTAAACTTTAATGTACTGACATATCTATATACTGATAGTATACAGGCATATATCTATATACTGATAGTACACAGGCATATATCTATATACTGATAGCACACAGGCATATATCTATATACTGATAGTACACAGGCATATATCTATATACTGATAGTACACAGGCATATATCTATATACTGATAGTACACAGGCATATATCTATATACACTGATAGTACACAGGCATATATCTATATACACTGATAGTACACAGGCATATATCTATATACTGATAGCACACAGGCATACATCTATATACTGATAGCACACAGGCATATATCTATATACTGATAGTACACAGGCATATATCTATATACTGATAGTACACAGGCATATATCTATATACTGATAGTACACAGGCATATATCTATATACTGATAGTACACAGGCATATATCTATATACTGATAGTACACAGGCATATATCTATATACACTGATAGTACACAGGCATATATCTATATACTGATAGTACACAGGCATATATCTATATACTGATAGCACACAGGCATATATCTATATACTGATAGTACACAGGCATATATCTATATACTGATAGTACACAGGCATATATCTATATACTGATAGTACACAGGCATATATCTATATACTGATAGTACACAGGCATATATCTATATACTGATAGCACACAGGCATACATCTATATACTGATAGTACACAGGCATATATCTATATACTGATAGTACACAGGCATATATCTATATACTGATAGTACACAGGCATATATCTATATACACTGATAGTACACAGGCATATATCTATATACACTGATAGTACACAGGCATATATCTATATACTGATAGCACACAGGCCTATATCTATATACTGATAGTACACAGGCATATATCTATATACTGATAGTACACAGGCATATATCTATATACTGATAGTACACAGGCATACATCTATATACTGATAGTACACAGGCATATATCTATATACTGATAGTACACAGGCATAGATCTATATGCCAGTACATTAGCCTGTGTACGGATAGTAGACAGGCAGTTGTTAGGACGTACCTCAGTATGCCCCAACAACAGGAAATATGGTCAGACAGCCCTGGGGTCCTTCAATGGACCCTGGGCTGTCTGCCCATATATGGTATGTCCATTCAAGGGGCATCCCCCCCTTCTCACTCCCTCTTCAATGCTGCGGTCAGCTTTGATCGCAGCATTCAGGAGAATAGCGGTGGAGATGAGAGGTTTATCTGATCTCCGCCGTTATAGAGCGGGGCTGCGGATGTGTACTACAGCCATTGCCCGGCTCCTGACATTAAGTGCGCGTGCGGTCAGCATGAGGTGATGCGGCCGGCGCTGCACTAATGAGCGGTGGCGCAGGCTCTGAAGACAGAACATAGGGGTGTTTTGCAGTGTGCCCGCCATATTCGGTCTTCGGTGCCAGCGCTCATTAGTGCAGCGCTGGCCGCATAACCTCATGCTGACCGCGTGCGCACTTAATGTCAGGACTCAGGAGCGGGGCAGTGGCTGTATCACACAGCCGCAGCCCCGCTCTCATACAGTCACGTGTTACTATACTTAGCTGTGTGGCGGCACAGCGAAGTATCGAAATACATGAAATAACAGTATCGAAGTTTCGATGCATCGTGCATCCCTAGTTCAGATGGCATCTCAAGTGTATGGCCAGCTTAATAAACTCTACTCTGCTTGCTGCCAGTAAATAGAAACATTCATTGTTTCCACCCAGAGTCTAAATACAGTCCTGCATTATTTACATTAACCCAGAAAACTCTTGTACGATTTACCCCGTACAGCAAACTTACAAAAAAGGAAAATACCATGGTAAATATTCCTGGTTAGAAGATGGCATTGGTGTAAACTATAAACTGCTTTCTACTCAGAGCAAGTAAATCTGCCATGTACTGCAATCAAAGATGGGCCACAGACCACCATCAACTTCCTGCCCCTCCCCCATACGATGCCGGTATATAAGAGGACTGCTACGTAAAGGATTAGGATAAAAGCAAGTTTCCAATGTGAGAGCTTCTGTCTACCATGTTTACCCTCCATCACCACTTTAGACTGGGCAGAGAATTCATGCCAGCAGTGCCATATACTAGAAGGGTAGTTTTAAAGTCAAATTGTACTCCAAGTCTGAGGCAGATTTACTATTGAAAATGCGCCAGAATTTTGGGGTACATGCTGTGTGCCACATTAATAGTTTTCACGCTTGACAAAGGGAGTGGCATGGCAGGGGGCGTGTTCTTGTGGAAAGGGGCGTCGCTTAAAATGTGCCGCCGTGCACTGATCTAACTAATAGGTGGTATAAGGGAGAGAAAAGCGTCTAGCGTGATGCACCAAATTAATAATTTTGCACATTTTCTAACTGCCTGGTCCAAATTTACGCTTTCTAAAATGTATACAGTATTAGTAAATCTGCCCCATTGTATGTTGTCAAACTAATCTTACTGCTACTCTGCTGCAGTAAATCTCATACTATTAACGCTCCATAATATAAGGGTGTAAACAGGAGTCATTTTTGCTGTGATTTTCGTGACCATAAGCGCCGCGGTCGTTTGCAGTCACATCTACATGTTACTTTCATCCCACTATTCTGCTGCAAAATATCAACACACAAAATCTCAGAGAAGCATTTTATCAGGTCTCGCAGGCCCCCTGAAGCCCTAACCTAAAGGGAAACTCCAGAAAACTGAGCGCGTCTCCCTGACGAAGTGATTGGTCAGGGGTCTGCGCGTCCTATAGGACGTATACATATTGTGCTACTATAGTAATGTGGATTATTTTTGGGATTTATTGCACTGGCATTTTATATGATTTTGCAACATTGGAGCGTTTTCTCCATCTAACCCCTTATACTGGTTATAGAATTCCTCCCTTGTGCTGTAAGTTTATTTACATGGTCCACAGTTTTTTATTGAATGTAGTTGGTTTAATTGTGATATGGAATAAAGATAATTTTTTTAATTAAAAGTGGCGGTGCTAAATGTATTTCTGCGGTTTTCTCTATACACTACACCTACATTTGGCGTTAGGACCGGTACACGACAGGGCTGCCCCCTTTTCCCGTCCTTGTTCATTCCCACTTTGGAGACACTTATCCAGAAAATGATACAAACCAATGACATTCTGGGTCTACCACTGGGAAGCCATACTCATAAACCAGCAGCTCTTGCAGAGGACCTCTTACTGCTGGTCACAAAGCCTGAATAAGCATTGCCAACAATATTACAAACCTTTGACTCTTTTGGGGGTGTGTCAAATGAAAAAATTATTCCAAATTTGAAGTTCTTAATGTTTCTGCGCCCCCAACAGATATGCATGCCTTACAACACCTCGCTCCGTTCCAATGGCCACAGCATAGCATTAAATACCTGGGCATCAAAGCTTACTAGAAAGCCCTCAACTTTATGCCACAAACTTCGTCCCCCCTGCTACACAAAAGTTAAAACCCAACTGAATTTTCTGCATATCCCCGTTTCTATCCTGGATAGGGAGAAAAAAAAAAATATGTATCTAGACACTTACATCCTTCCTCAAATATTGTAAACGCTCCAAACTGTCCCCTTTTACTTGCCCAACACTTTATACTCCATCAAGTGCCTTTTTTCTAGATTTCTCTGGAATTCTAGAAAACCCTGATTAGCGCACAGACATTTGATTCTCAAACCCCACTCTAGCGACACGGACCCCCCCAGACACTCTGACCCATTATAAGGCCATGCATCTTAGCAGATGGATTTCCTTAAATAAACCCAAAGATTCATCTCCGGCCTTGGAAGCTGAGAGACTTACTCTCTCGGGATTTACAAGCCCAGCTATGGTGTCCCTCTCTAAAAACAAGTCCTACCAATTCAACAAGCCCCACGGTCAAAGGTACCATTTTAGTATTTCGGAAGTTCTTTCACGATTGTGCTCCGACGACCAAAATCCTTACACCGCGCCACCTACTCCCTACACTCACTAGCTGCACATGTAACCATGAAGCTTTCTGGTCCTCTTTAACCCCTTCCCGCCGCAGCCCTTTTTCAGATTTGCATTTTCGTTTTTTTCCTCCCCACCTTCCAAAAACCATAACTTCTTTATTTTTCCGTCTATATAGTCCTATGAGGGCTTGATTTTTGCGGGACGAGTTGTAGTTTTTCGGAGCACCATTTATTTTGCCGTATAATGTACTACGAAAAACGGGAAAAAAAATATTTGTGGGGTAAAAAATGAAAAAAACAGCGATTCCCCCATGGTTTTTTGCGCGCCGTTTTTTTACAGAATTCACTGTGCAATTAAAACAACATGTTAACTTTATTCTGTGGGTCAAAACAATTACGGCGATACCAAATATATATAGTTTTTTTCTATATTTTACAAGTAAAAACCAAAAAGTGTAAAAAAAAGAATGTATTTTGTGTCGCCAAATTCCGAGCGCCATAACTTTTTTATTTTTCCGTCGATAAAGTGATATGAGGGCTTATTTTTTGCGGGATAAGCTGTAGATTTTAATGATACCATTTTGGGGTACATGCAATGTTTTGATCACTTTTTATTTCATTTTTTGTGGGAGATGAGGTGACCAAAAAAATTGAGATTCTGGTGATTACAGTTTTTTGTTTTTTTTACGGCGTTCACCGTGCGGGTTAAATAATGATATATTGTAATAGTTCAGACTTTTACGGATGCAGCGTTTTTTTTTTTTACTTTGAATTTGTTTACAAATTTAAAAAAAAAAAAACGAACTAATTTTTACTTTTTTTTATTAGTCCCCCTAGGGGACTTCAACCAGCGATCGTTAGATACTAATGTATTGCAGTAGATCGTGATTCTGACAGGCAACTATTAAGCCCTGCCAGAGGGCTTTAGCATTAGGCCCCCAGGCAGCCATAGCAACCATCTCCCCTCCCCTGCGATTGCGTTGTGGGGGGCGCGATGAGCTGTTAGAGCGGGTCACCCCCTATTTCTAACGATTTAAATGCTGCTCGTTACTCTAAAGTGTCGGCTGTAACAAACAGCCGACACCAGCATCGTATGGAGCGGGTTCACTCCGTGAGCCCGTTCCATACTTCCCCCTACCCGACTTTAGTGTATGGATACGGCAAATGTCGGGAAGGGGTTAAAGGACTATACTATTGCGGAAGCTCTTGGTGTAGGTCAGATCCCTACCTTGCAGTCTCTTCTTCCTGGAAATACACCTTCCAACCTTCCTTTCTTGCATCCCCTGGGCTTCATTTCTTTCTAAAGAAGTTTCCCAACATCCCAGAACCCACCTGGCTAGAAACATACCTGTTAAGGCCTACTCTCCCTAAAGGCCTACTCTCCCTAAAGGCCTACTCTCCCTAAAGGCCTACTCTCCCTAAAGGCCTACTCTCCCTAAAGGCCTACTCTCCCTAAAGGCCTACTCTCCCTAAAGGCCTACTCTCCCTAAAGGCCTACTCTCCCTAAAGGCCTACTCTCCCTAAAGGCCTACTCTCCCTAAAGGCCTACTCTCCCTAAAGGCCTACTCTCCCTAAAGGCCTACTCTCCCTAAAGGCCTACTCTCCCTAAAGGCCTACTCTCCCTAAAGGCCTACTCTCCCTAAAGGCCTACTCTCCCTAAAGGCCTACTCTCCCTAAAGGCCTACTCTCCAAGATATATTCTGGTTTGATTTTGGAAGGACCTCCTGCCAAACTTAGCTTTCTACTAGCCTGGGAAAAGGAACTGGAAGAGATTTCCTTTATTTAGAAACAAATTCATGGCTTCTCTAGAGGGGTGAAGATCCACGAGAATTCTTTTAAAGTCGTAACCAGATGGTACAGAACACCTGATTTTTTTGTATAAAAATAACTTAATCCTATCCAACAAGTGTTGGAGATGGAAATCCCAAGTTGGTAACATCTCACATTTGGTGGGATTGCCCTTTAATCAAACTCTAAAGTGATATGGTGTCTGATGATATACAAAAGGTCACATCATTAGAGTTCCTCCTTAACGCCCCTCTGATGCTCCTCTGGATCCCATCAGACAAGTTCCGCCCCAATTCCAATGACCTGGTTACTCAGATGATCACAGTGGCCAAATTATTGATTCCACTCCATTGTAAGTCAACAGAACCTCCAACCTTCAATGAGTGGGTGGGTAGGATGGAGGAGATCGAGCTGGGAACTCCGGAAACATGCTGATTATCTGAAGGTATGGACACCATGGTGAACCTTTCGTTTTAAGGGTATGTTCACACGCAAACTCGAAAACAGCTCCGTATTTTCAGATGTTTTCAAGGTTAAACAGCTCCTGACTTTCAGAAGTTTTTTAAGCCACTCACGATTTACGCAGCGTTGTTTACGGCCGTTTTTGGAGCGCTTCAATAGAGTCAATGAAAAACGGCTCCAAAAATGTTCCAAGAAGTGTCCTGCACTTCTCTCGCAGCTGTTTTTTTACACGTAAAAAAAATGCCACGAAAAACGCTCAATCGCTTCCAATTTTTCAGCCGTTTTTTGGGCTTTAACGACACGAAAAAAAGGCCGAAAATAGGCCGTGTGAACATACCCTAAGAGTTGAAGTATCCCCTCTGATAAATGTGTCACGACATGCATCGCTGCTATTAACTTTGTCACTTGCAAAAACATTGGTACTTTTCTATAGGGCTGGGCGATTAGAACCCAAATCAAAATCGCGATTAATTGAACATGTAACCTGGAGTACAATTAATGAACCATTTAGGCCACACCCCCTATTTGAATGCTACACCATTGAATTAATGTTTATCCCCTGAGTTCAATGGTATCGGTGTCCAGAGGATGCAGATACAGTTGCAAAAAAAAATATTGAAGAAACCACAGGATAGGTCATCAGTATATGATCGGTGGGGGTCCATCTGCATAACACCCTGCGTCCGGACGCAGCCGATCGGCGTGGGTGTCAGACTACCACCGATCATATACTGATGACCTATCCTGTGGATAGGTCACCAGTATGAAAAATAGTACCGTGGCTGGACAACCCCTTTAATAAAATGTCAAAGCAGATTCAATACTATTTGAGTGAAATACAAAGAATTATGCAAATATATTGATAAACGTGGGCCATAATCTAAGAAAAGGTTGCTTTCGAATGCTGTAATCACCCGGCACAGCAGCACAAGGTATATCCATAGGACCAGCAGCAGAGAGTGAGGACACCTGTACAATTTCCATATCATTATACAAGTAATTGTGTATTACTTCATCAGGTTTGTTTTATTTAAGTTATAAACCTGAATACAGCCAGCTTTCTTCAGCTCAAGTAGTATGAAATCCTTCAGACTGCTGCTCTGGCCTTCCCTCATGCTTTACACTGCAGCTCGGATTGTCAATAAGTACAAGTTTTCCAGGATGTTGATGCATAGAGCAAATTTGTATGACAGGATGGACCAGTAAGAAAAGGATTATCTATCCATCACTTCTCCACTACGGATCTTGAGTTACCTCATATTACACTCACTTCTCTACAGCTGCATTCACAATTGGGCTGGTTTATAGCGAACAGCACGGCCGCGCTCCTATATGTACTACATGTCAGGCTCCGGACTACTGTACAGTGCTTGGTGTAAACCAGGACCAAGTGCTGTAAGCTTTAGGATCCAGTTACCTCTAGACACGTGTATATTTTGTACTGATTCTCTCAGGGGCTCTTTTCAGCCATTTTTCGGGCTGTCAACGTCCCGGATAACGGCTGAAAAAAAATCGGGAGCAGAATGCCTACAAACATCTGCCCATTGATTTCAATGAGAAATATGGTCGTTCAGTTCCGTCGGGACGTTATTTTACGCCTCATTTTCAAATAACATCGCGTAAAAAGGATGCCCTGTAAAAAGAAGGGCATGTCACTCCTTGAGCCGTATTTCGTGGACACAATAGTAAAACAGCTCCAAAAACAGGTGTAAAAAAAAAAACGCTGCAAAAACGCTAGTTTGATTTAAAAACGGCTGAAAATCAGGAGCGGTTTACCCTTGGAAACAGCTCCGTATTTTCAGAAGTTTTTTGTTAAGCGTGTGAACATAGCCTAATTCTTGGAGCACTTTGTGATATCATTTATACGGGGTCAGAGCTCTGATGCCTTATACACACAACAGGCCGCTTGTTATACGTGCAGGGGAGCTACAACCCCAAACATAGATCACTGCCATAAAACTAAATTACTACAAAAAGAAAAAATGTCAAATTCAAATAAAAAACTATAATGTGATTTTTATAGGCTACTATTTTATGTGCCAAACTCCAGACACATGGGCTCCCTGTCAATGTCCCGTCTTGGTGTAAATACTTCAACTCTTAGGGTATGTTCACACGGCCTATTTTCGGGGCGTAAACGGCCGAAAAATCGGATGCAGAACGCCTCCAAACATCTGCCCTTTGATTTCAATTGGAAAAACTTTCTGTTCCGATATGCCGTTTTTTAAAAAAAACGGCAGTGAAAAAGTGCAGGTCACTTCTTTCGACGTTTTTGGAGCCGTTTTTCATAGGCTATTGAAAAAAAGCTCCAAAAACGGCCGCAAAAAACGCAAGTGGCTTAAAAAACGTCTGAAAATCAGGAGCCGTTTTCCCTTAAAAACAGCTCCGTATTTTCAGACGTTTTTGACTTAGCGTGTGAACATAGCCTTAAAATGACCAAAAGCAAAAGCAAGGAATCCTATGTCCAGACACTTCACCAACCAGCAAGGGATGCTTGAGGATGTGAAGTTAGACCCAATGCATACGACCGTGGTTTTATGTCCATGCGCGATCCGCAATTTTGCTGATAGCACACGGACCCATACATATCCATGGCTCAATGAAACAACCGGATCTGTGTGGGGGCTGTGAATCTGGGCCACAAAAATTCAGGACACGTCATTTTATGGTTCGCATTTGCGGCACAGACTCGCCCATCGTGCATGACCGTTCCTGCACATTTTTTTTTGCGGATCCCGTAATACTAATGACACTCGGATGAACCAAGTCCAATGGATTGCAACAGATCCGTGGTTTTGCAGACCGCAAAATCACTGTGGTTGTATGCACTAGGCCTTAGAGCTCACAAGAAAAGTGGTGTAAATGCAGTTCTGGATAAAAATTTGCACCCCTCCACCAGGAGAGGTGAGAGCCGGGGTTCGCAGACAGTTAAAAAGCCAATCAGGCCTAGGACGGTCTCCTGGTCACTCATAGAACTGGGATTAAAGAAACAATACATGTCCAGAAATACTGAAGAAACTTTTCCACTTCAAATTCAAATTAGTGATTCACGCACCTTCCTAATGGGTGTACCGGATGATGCCCGGAAGGGAGAAGAAGTACTACATATAGTGATGGACTTTTTTCAATATGTACTACAGCCGTAGTCTCCAGTTATTTTAAAAAAAACTACAACTCCCACCTCTCCATTCATTTCTATGGGGCTGCCGAAGATAGCGTTCGGCAGCCCCATAGAAATGAATGGAGCGGTGGCCGAGAGTGCGCTCTACCGCTCCTAAAATGGCAAGGTAAGCCCATACTCGTGATCGGTGGGGGTCCCAGTGGTCGGACCCCCACCAATCAGATATTTATCACCAATCCTCTGGATCGGTGATAAATAAGGATTACGGGAGAACTCCTTTAAAGAAACCTTGTCACCAGGTGACGTGGTGCTTCCGTTTTTTCGGGACGTTTACAGCCCGAAAAACGGTCGAAAACACGTTGTGTGCACATACCCTAAAACTTTAGAAATGTGCACGATACGTCCCAACTTTCAACTGTAACAGCTCCTTACCGAATAAACGAACATATCCAAGATGTTCTTCCCCATAACTTACCCCTCTGATGGGATGGTTACATGCTTTGTCAATGAGCTTTGTGTTTGCTGAGCAAACAATATACCAAGCTCTAACTTCTCAGGAGACGCCATGCAAACCAACACGTAAGCATGAGCGGGTGATACAAGAGATGTCCAATAATATCTGGATGCACTATAAGGCTGGGTTCACACGAGCATGTTCGGTCCGTAAAGGACGGAACGTATTTCGGCCGCAAGTCCCGGACAGAACACAATCCCGGGAGAGAGATACCAGAGTCCGGGGTAGGGGATATAACTTGGTATGGCGCAATATCTTCGCCCTTATTGAAAAGTTGGGGACCTCTGCTGTAAAGTTTTGGAGATTTAGATTTTAGAGACCTGGTAATAGTCATCAGAGAAAAACAACTCAAAGTTTGGTCCCAGTAGCCAATTTCTAAGTACATTGCCAGCCCCCAGATCCACTCACACCAATATTTAGGTAACTGCTTCTAATAATCCATCGGAAAGTTTCCTCAGATCGGGCGCTCAGATATTGGGGAAGAAAAATGGATTACAATCAGAGGATAGAGCAAGGGTCAGAAACCTTCGGCACTCCCGCTGTTAAGAAACTACAACTCCCAGCATGCACCGACAGCCAAAGGGTTTATTATTCCAGGCAAAGGCTGTCAGAGCATTCTGGGAAATGTAGTTCCACAACAGCGTGCTGAAGGTTAAAGGGCTGGTCCAGTTTGGGGGGGGGGGCAGTTTTTCATACTGATGACCTATCTACAGGATAGGTCATCAGTATATGATTGGTGGGGATCCACTAATCAGCTGTTCCAGCATTACCCACTGCAGAGCTTCCGATACCTGGAGGAAGTCGAAACAGCTGATCAGTGCAGGATCCAGGTGTCGGACCCCCACCGATCAGATGCTGATGCCTTATCCTGTAGACAGGTCATCAGTATCAAAAACTGCCCCCCCCCCCCCAAACCTGGACAACCCCTTTAACATCATTTCCTACACTGAAGATATTAGGACACGAGAACCTACATAGACCTTTAGGGTAAATAGACAGGCGCCAGATTAGTTGCAGAAAATTTCTACGACTTATCTGTTCCGTACATCTGAATGGGGTGGTTTTTGCAACAGGTGCATGGTGGATTTCAGGAAGCCTCATTCACACGAATGGAAATCGATTTTCAGTGGCAGAAATTTTCAGCAACAAAACTGCCACATGTGAATTCAAAAACGTACAAAAAAATAAAAAAAAGTTAGGTGCCATTATAGTTTGCAGGAGTCCTGGCAACATCGCTAATGAGATTCGTCCTGCCCTTATCGATACAGAACGATAACCCAAAGTTATAAGAGTCTCCGGCCCTGTCCACATAGGGTATAAGAAGCACCGGGCTGGGAAATGATATCATTCAGTGTCATACAATAAACTTTCTACAAATGAATAAAAAAGTATCCCGAAACAAATTTTATATTCTGACCCTTACGACAAACTTTTTATAGGGGTTTATCCAGTCTCGTGAAGCCCAGGTATCATCCCCCTTCTTAATGCGTGGAGCCCCCACTTGGCTTGACAGGGGTCTTCTGGCTATGTTCACATCTGCTCCAGGGGCTCGGTTATCATTCCTGTCACTATTGACAGCAAGGCAAGCCTGCCTGCAACGCTATCATTACTGTCAAAATAGCAGAGCCCTTGACAGAATTCCAACGGACGGCAGTAAATGGGGTGCGTTCGGTGCCGTTTGGATATGAAACGTGTTCGTGGCTTTAATAATGAACAGAATCCTCAGTCGAGGTGTGAACAGAGCCCGAACCTTTCAATTCCACAACTTCCTAATGTACTTTGCATTTCAACTCCCTACAGTTCTCAAGATCGCTACTTATTAGTCATTGGATGGGTTACATGGTTTACATTCCGAGGCTCAAACCATCTTGACCGAGTGCTGCTCACAGCGGAGGGTCTGTTACAATGTATCAGTGTAGATAAGTGCTTCAAAAAGCAGGAATCCAGGACCGGATAGAAATTTGGGCAGCTGTGTTTAAGAGGATTTGACCAGATGATACATCGTAATATAAAAAGTAATAAGTCAGCGCCAGCTTTAAAGGGGGTTATCCCACCATAAATCACCGGGGGGTCCCACCGATCACCAGTCTCCTCTTTGAACGGATCGGTCGTCATGCATGCAATCGCTATGGGACGGACTGAGATAACCTAGTACAGTGCTCGGATACCTCCGTCAGCCCCATAGAGAATGAATGGAGCGTCAGCGCGCACGTGAGACTGCCGATCTGTTCAAAAAGGGAAATCGGGACCCCTGTTCTCGTGACCAATGGGGGTCCCGGCGATCAACCACCATCCTGCTTTGTTTTAGTGGGAAAACACGCTTCCAGTCTCCGAATATAAAACTATGAATTGAAATGGAAAGTTGCATAACTTCTCATTATACAGTCATTAGGTTATTTTTTTTCTGGACAATCCCTTTAAGACAATTGTACGACATGTATAAAACACAACCCAAATAACTTCAAAAACATTAAAAAAAAATTAAAATGTTGGGCCCTTGATACTACAACTCCCAGCATGGCCTACGAGCCTTCAGCAGGATAGGAGTTGTTGACTGCAACACGTGACTCCCTGCCGCTGCGTAACTATAACCCCCAGCATGTCCTGGCTTTCTAAATACATCCGGCATAACATACTGGGGGTTGTAGTTGCAGTCCTGCACGTGAATGGAAATGACAAAATTACAGACACCTACCGGGCAACAACAACCACCACCAGCAGCCAAAACCATCCCGCACTGTCTGCAGGGATCACACTCATCATCCTCCAGGATGTAAACAACCATCACATACATACATTACAGGTCATCATGACAACCCCTACACGTCAGCCTGAATCCTATACATCCAACCACATGTGATCGGAGCCAGTCAGAGCAAATGACAGCGCTGTCACCAGGCTGAATCACGGGCGGCAAGGAATAAAAAAAGAAGAGAAAAAGACACAAAATAAACGTGAAGAGCAAATCAACCAGCAACAAATAATGAGAAAAAACACAAGATAAAAAAAAAACAACCTGCGGACATCTACACAGAGGGGCTTCATCTATATACAGACAACATGGGGGGCTTCTCACCACACCCACTGCCCCCACTATTCATAACCCTGCCAGGGCAGGATGCCCCCCACATAAGAAGCTCCCCCTCCCGAGGCCGGTGGTTGCCTTGGCGGCACCTTAAACAAATGTAGAGACGAAATGTCAGCAGCAGAAATGAGAGGAGGGGGCGATGGAGACCCCTGTGTGCAGTTATACGGGGGGCTCCTCCGTCCTTACCCGTGTCCTCCTCCGCTGCTCGCCACAGCTCTCCAGTCACATCGAGCAAAGACACGGCGGTGCCCGGGGCCTGAAAGGCGGCGATGACGGTGATGATGAGCCGGTCTCCTCACACAGCCAGCCCGCTCAGCATCCCCAGCTCTCCCCGCCTGCTGCCGCCACTACCGCTCATATCCCGGTGTAACGGATGCCACACAGTCTACTGCTGCTGCCACTGCTGAGGGAGGAGGCGGCGGTTGTTCCTCGGGTCCCGGCCGTATACAGGATGGAGGGAGAAGGAAGGGAGGGGGGAGTCACAAAATGGCGCGCGTTTCCAAAGCTGCGGAGCAATGGAGGAGGAGGGAATGGGAGGAGGAGAGGGAAGCCACTACCGCCCCCTCATACACCGACGACACCCACCACCACCGGATTCTGACACCGTGACAACAACAACCTCCTCCTCCTTCATCATTATCAGCATCGTCGTGAGATTTCCCGCGCCCACTTCTCAATCGTTTTTAATATTTAGTCACGAATAATTTATTCACGTTATCGTTTATTTATTTTTTTTTTTTTTCCTCACACAGGTTTCGTTATTTATTCGGGCGGGAACAAATCGGTTTAAAAAAAAAAAAAAAAAAAGACCGACAAAATGGCGGCGAGATGAACGTGTTGCTATGGAGACTGTCAATCAGCGCAAAGTCCCCCGGATGCGCGATGACGTAAGCAGATCGAGGAGGTGGCGCCGCTGCTGCTGTGGTCAGGGTAGTGACGATGAGGGAGGGTCACATGACGGAGGGGCGGGGACAGCGAGAGATGGGAAAAAAAAACGGCTGGGGCGTGAACTCGCAAGCTCATAAATCGAGTTATGTAAATATTGTGTTTATTAGATACTTAGGGCGGCGTGGTCGGGAGCAATAGCGACACAACTACATCTATAGGCGAGTGCATCCACAAAGGGTTTTCGTGCCACCCTGTATAAGAGATAGTATGGTTGTGTGGCATTATATGTTAAAGAGATATTATCAAGTCTACAGTAAATGATATCAGTTAGGGTCTGTTCACATCACCGTTTGCTTTCTGTTCCGTCGGAGGTTTCCGTCGGGTGAACCCCGCGACTGAAAGTTTTTCAGACAGAATCAATAGCGCAGTCGACTCCGCTATTGATTCCGTCGTTAAAACGGAAACCTGCTGGAATGGTGACGAACGGAAACCATTAGCGATGTCTCCGTCACCATTCATATCAATGGTGACAAACGGAAGCTGTGGTTTCAGTTTCACTTTCCGTTGTGGGGTTCACCCGACGGAAACCTCAGACGGAACCCCGGAACGGAAAGCGAACGTTGATGTGAACAGGCCCTAAGGCTTCGTTCACATCTGCCTCAGGGCTCCGTTCCGTCAGAGCTTTCGGTCAGAAACGGAGCGCTGACTGACAAACTGAAACCAAAGGTTTCCGTTTCCATCACCATTGGTTTCAATCGTGATGGATCCGGTGCCAATGGTTTCAGTTTGTCTCCGTTGTGCAAGGGTTTTGACGGGATGAATACCGGAGTCGACTACGTTTATAGTTTTGTTTTTAGGGCGTTCACCGTGCAATACAAATGACATGTTAACTTTATTCTGAGGATCAATACGATTCCGGCAATACCCCGTTTATATAGTTTTATGTTGTTTTTCCACTTTTACAAGGAAAGCATTTCGTGTCCCCATATTCTGAGAGCCATAACATTTTTATTTTTCCGTCGATGGAGCGATGCGAGCTATACATACGACTTTTTTTGGGAATCTAAGCTGACCAAATAACAAATTCTTATTTTATTTTTTTTGACCCTGCGGGTAAATAATGTTAAAGAGGCTCTGTCACCAGATTTTGCAACCCCTATCTGCTATTGCAGCAGATCGGCGCTACAATGTAGATTACAGTAACGTTTTTATTTTTAAAAAACGAGCATTTTTGGCCAAGTTATGACCATTTTTGTATTTATGCAAATGAGGCTTGCAAAAGTCCAAGTGGGCGTGTTTAAAAGTAAAAGTCCAAGTGGGCGTGTATTATGTGCGTACATCGGGGCGTGTTTACTACTTTTACTAGCTGGGCGCTCTGATGATTAGTATCATCCACTTCTCTTCAGAACGCCCAGCTTCTGGCAGTGCAGATCTGTGACGTCACTCACAGGTCCTGCATCGTGTCAGACGAGCGAGGACACATCGGCACCAGAAGCTACAGTTGATTCTGCAGCAGCATCAGCGTTTGCAGGTAAGTAGCTACATCGACTTACCTGCTAACGCCGATGCTGCTGCAGAATCAACTGTAGCCTCTGGTGCCGATGTGTCCTCGCTCGTCTGACACGATGCAGGACCTGTGAGTGACGTCTCAGCGTGATCTGGCAGAAGCTGGGCGTTCTGAAGAGAAGTGGATGATACTAATCATCACAACGCCCAGCTAGTAAAAATAGTAAAAACGCCCCGATGTACGCACATAATACACGCCCAGTTGGACTTTTACTTTTAAACACACCCACTTGGACTTTTGCAAGCCTCATTTGCATAACTACAAAAATGGTCATAACTTGGCCAAAAATGCTCGTTTTTTAAAAATAAAAACGTTACTGTAATCTACATTGCAGCGCCGATCTGCTGCAATAGCAGATAGGGGTTGCAAAATCTGGTGACAGAGCCTCTTTAAGTTGTTAGACCTAGTTCACATTGCGTTTCTTCCTTCCGTTGGAGGTATTCGTCAAGTACTCCCGACGTATACCTCCGACAAAGGCTGCGACGTATCCCACTGTTTAAGTGTTTTACGACTAGCGGTTTGCGGACCCATGGGCTACTCCATGGGTTTGGTTTATGACCACCTCTAAGGGCATTATCTAAGTAGGCTCCCCGGTCTTAACCCTTTAACCCCTATACACGGATCTGGTCATCACTGCGGGGAGGCTACCAGGTCGCTACCTCTTGAGGTGGTCCCGGCAGAGTAGCTGCTGGCCAAACAGACAATAAACAGGTAGTTGCAGATGGTACCTTAGAAGCTGATAGCAGATCACTGGTCACGGGTGGATAGTGGATATCTAGACACATGCAAGTAGTGGGTAGATGGACACTGGCAGCTTACTGGACACCGTCCGACAGCAGATAACGATATTGGCAGACAACGAGCAGCAATAGCAGACTGGATACAGGCTGCAAAAGGGAGCAATAGCGGGCTTAATACAGGCAGGGCAGATGACTGGATACCGACTGACAACAGGTAACAATAGCAGACTGGATACAGGTGCACACAGGAACCTTCGCAGGATACAATAAGGTTGATCCAATGTTACTCAGGCACCAGGTGGATAGGGGAGGTGCCTTTAATAGTCCTGGGGGTAAAAGGAATTGGTTGAGTCACTTTTGAATTTCACAAACGCTGGCCCTTTAAGAGGCAGCCGGAGCGCACTGAGGACGCGAGTGGAGGACAATAGAAGACGCCGGTGGCCTTGAGGAGGGACAAGCCGCCGAGAGAGATACTTACATTAAGTATACAGTGGGATAAGTCACCCAGACCCACCGGGTAGAACGCTACCTGAAGAGCTGTGCCCGGGGAAGCTCCTGACGTCACTTTCCATATATGATACTCTGGCCGGGGACTGCAAACACTACCCGTCCATAGATGGACAGTTCCATCACTGGAGATTCCCACGCTTACGTTTAATGGAGGCCATACAGTGACATCCGTCACATAGGCCACCACGTTAAAAAAAACATACTGTGCGGTATATTTTTTATTTGCGGGATGGAAAAGTGTATTCTAATGCGCTATTTTGTCCTTCAAAAAGAATGTGTACTGATGTATACCAGCCCGAAAGAGGCCAAGAGGACACTCTTTTGGTCTTTGCCTGGCTAATGGAGCCGTGTGGCACCGTTACGCTAGGTTTCTGTCTCTTTCATGTAAACAATGGCGTAGTCGACTACGCTATTATTTCAGTGAATAAACGGAAACCTAGCGGAACGGAGGCAAACATACCAACTGAAAGAGAAAAAATACCATTGAAATCAATGGTAATGCAAACGGAAGCCATGATTGCTGGCAGATCTGTGAAATCTAAATTACTTATATAGAACCTGTCTGACAATGTGAAGCCGACTAGAAGTTCTCAAAAAGCAGCACATGAAGCCACGTTCTAAAGAGATTCAAATACTTATGCCAAACAAAGCCCCTGAAATCTACCAGTCTGGAAAGGGTTACAAAGCTATTGCTGAGGCTCTGGGACTCCAGCGAACCCCAGTGAGTGCCATTATCCACAAATGGAGAAAACTTGAAACAGTGGTGAATCTTCCCAGGAGTGTCCGGCCAACCAAAATGTCACCAAGATCGCATCAACGACTCATCCAGGAGGTCACAAAAGAACCAAGAGGAACATCTAGAGAACTGCCGGCGTCACTTGTCTCTGTTAAAGGGAAGGTGTCACGAAAAAAAAATAATTTATATGTTATTGCTTTTAGTATGTTATTAAAATACATTTTATTTATTTGTGTTTTTACATAGTTAGTAAGGCTGAAAAAAGACACATGTCCATCAAGTTCAACCAAGGGACGGGAAAAAGGAAGGGACAAATTTCTACACATAGGAGCTAATACTTTTTTGTCCTAGGAAATTATCTTTGCCTTTTGTAAAGCCATCTACTGTCCCTGCTGTGACGGCTCCTGCAGTGACTATTCCATAGATTCACAGTCCTCACAGTGAGGCCTCATTTACACGAACGTAATATACGCGCGTGCGACGCGCGTGCTTTGCACGCATGTCGTACGCACCTATATTAGTCAATGGGGCAGTTTAGACGATGCGTGAATTGCGCTCAGCGCGTGTGCGCAGAAAAAAACTCACGACATGTTCTATAATCGTGCGTTTTTCGCGCACTCACGCACCCATTGAAGTCAATGGGTGCGTGAAAACCACGCATGCCGCACGGAAGCACTTCCGTGCGAACTGCGTGATTCGCGCAAGAGCTGTCAAACTCCTGAATGTAAACAGAAAAGCACCACGTGCTTTTCTGTTTACAAACATCCAAACGGAGTGTCAAATGCGAGATGAGCGCACCGAACTTCACCGGGTTCGGCCAAACTCGTTTTGACCGAAACCGGTAAAAAATGTTCGGGTACGCGACGTCAGGAGACAGTCACTGTCCACGGTGCTGAAAGCGTTAAACTGGTTCAGCACCATGGACAGTGACTTCCGCTCCGAAAATCCATGAACCTGTAAAAAAAAAAGACGTTCTGACTTACCGATAACTCCGGTCCGACCTCCCGGGATGACAGTTCAGTCCAAGTGACAGCTGCAGCCAAGCACAGGCTGCAGCGGTCTCATGGACTGCGGCGTCATCCTGGGAGGTGGGGCCGGATGACAAGAGAGGGACGCGTCACCAAGGCAACGGCCGGGAGCCCGGACTGGGGGAAGCAGGAAGTTCTTGGTAAGTATGAAAGTCTTTTTTTATTCACAGGTTGGTGTATATTGTGTTCGGCATTCACTGTCGAGGGTGCTGAAAGAGTTACTGCCGATCAGTTAGCTCTTTCAGCACCTTGGACAGTGACGGGCATCGACTAGCCTCATCTCTATGATGGCGGCTGCGCGAAAATCACGCAGCCGCGCATCATACACGGATGACACACGGAGCTGCCAAGTGCCTTTTGCGCGCGCAAAACGCAGCGTTTTTTGCGCGCGCAAAACGCACACGCTCGTGTAAATGAGGCCTAAAGAAGACTTGTCGCCTCTGCAGGTTGAACCTTTTTGTTTTTTGAGGGGGTTTTACAAGGAACAGGATTTCACCATATTTTTTGTATGTGCCATTAATATATTTATATAAATTAATCATGTCCCCCCTTAGTCGTCTTTTTTCAAGGCTAAATGGGTTTAAGGAGGCTCTGTCACCAGATTCTCAAATCCCTATCTCCTATTGCATGTGATCGGCGCTGCAATGTAGATAACTGTAACGTTTTGTTTTTTTTAAAACGTTAATTTTTGGCCAAGTTATGAGCTACTTTATATATATATCTCTATATATATATATATGCAAATGAGCTTTGAAATGGACAACTGGGCGTGTATTTTTTCGTATGTCCAACTGGGCGTGTATTGTGTTTTTAACTGGGCGTGTGTAAAGGATTTGCCAGACACAGCTTCTGTGTCGACGCCCGTGGGTAATCAGTCTGCACCTGCTCCTATGCCTATGTCTGTGAGACTGACTCCATCTTCCACCACTCAGGATGGCAGGCTTAGGAGTGGGAGAGCCTATCACAGCCTGGCCAGACGGAGCTAGCTCCCGCCCACTGTCTATTTATACCTGCCTTTCCTGTTCCTCCTTTGCCTGTGATTCTGCTCTGCTTGTTTCCTGGCTCTGCTGCTGCTTGAACTACTGATCCCCTGCTTGTTATTGACCTTGGCTTACTAACCACTCTCCTGCTCAGGGTTTTGTACCTCGTGCACTCCTGGTTTGACTCGGCTCGTTCACTACTCTCGTTGCTCACGGTGTCTCCGTGGGCAGCTGCCCCGTTTCCCTAGCTTCTGTGTACCCTTGTCTGTTTGTCTGTCGTGCACTTACTGAGCGTAGGGAACGTCGCCCAGTTGTACCCCGTCGCCTAGGACGGGTCGTTGCAGGTAGGCGGGGACTGAGTGGCAGGTAGATTATGGCTCGCCTGTCTGTCTCCCTACCCCGTCATTACAGCATGTTTACTTGTTTTACTAACTGGGCGTTGTGAATAGAAGTGTATGATGCTGACGAATCAGTGACCAATCAGCATCATGCACTCCTCTCCATTCATTTACACAGCAGCATCACGTTCTTACTAGAACAATATGCAGCCACATACACAAGTGTCCTGATAATGAATACACATGACCTCCAGCCTGGACGTCATGTGTATTCAGAATCCTGACACTTCTGAATCTTTTCTTTGAGATTCCAGCAAGCCACACGTAATCTCGCGAGATTACGAGGTAAACAAGATTTCGTTTCCCTTGCTGGAAATCTCACAGAAAAGATTCAGAAGTATTGCATGCTGTTATTTAGTTTATGATTTACAAGTACACCCAGATCCTTCTCAACAAGTGACTCCCCCAGTGTGGCTCCCCCTAGGACATATGATGCCTGCAGGTTGTTGGTACCCAGATGCATAACTTTACATTTATCTACATTAAACTTCATGTGCCAACTGGACGCCCAAACACTTAGTTTGTTTAAATCTGCATGCAATTCACGAACATCTTCCATAGACTGAACTATATTGCATAGCTTGGTGTCATCTGCAAAAATAGAAATAGTGCTATTAATTTCATCCTCTATATCTTTAATAAATAAGTTGAATAATAGTGGTCCCAGCACTGAACCCTGGGGTACACCACTTATTACCGGGGACCATTCAGAGTAGGAATCATTTACCACAACTCTCTGGATACTGTATTTGAGCCAATTCTCAATCCAATTACAAACTATAATATCTAAACCTATAGTCCTTAATTTACCCATTAGACGTCTATGAGGGACAGTAAAACACTATATTCACAGCGGCCCCTCTGTCTAGGCTTCTGCTCACCTCTTCAAAAAAACAGATCAGGTAGTTTGAGAACTTCTGTCCTTACTAAAACCGTGCTGGCTGTCACTTGTAATACTATTTTTGGTCACATAATCCTGTATATAGTCCCTCAATAGCCCCTCAAACATTTTCCCCACGATGGATGTTAAGCTTACTGGTCTATAATTACCCGGGGAAGACCTAGAGCCCTTTTTGAAAATAGGCACCACATTTGCCCTGCGCCAGTCCCTTGGCACTATACCAGTCACCAGAGAATCTCTAAATATTATAAAGAGGGGGACAGAAATAACTGAACTATGCTCTTTAAGAATTCTAGGGTATAACCCATCTGGTCCCGGGGCCTTGTGCACATTTATTTAATTTAATTTAGCTTGGACCATATCTACATTCATCCAATTCAGTATATCAACTGATATATTAACAGCACTGGCAGCGGCTACATCAACTCCTCAGCACTGGCACCGGCTACATCAGCTGCTCTTTCTTCTGTTGTATATACAGAGCTAAAGAACCCATTTAGTAACTCTGCCTTCTCTTGATCCCCTGTGACCAACTCCCCATTACCACTATCTAGGGGTCCTACATGTTCAGACCTTGGTTTTATTTTATTAAATTTTTGTGTTGTACTTTTTTCTTTCTTTTACCTCTCTATGGGGGTTGGCATATTTTTTTTTTCATCTCTGCATGTGTCGATTAACGTCACATACAGAGATGGAATACGGCACATACATCCCCATAAAGAATGCGAACGGGAGCCGTTCCATTCAATATACTGTACGCCGTCTGTGTGGGAACGGCGCATGCGCCGCTCCCACACAATCCAAAAGGAAGGTCTTCGGCAGAGCTACATCCGGCGCCATTTTCATGTAGACCGGAAGACGCGGCCGGACAGTAAGATAACTACTTCCGGTCGTGGCTTCCGGCCATATGTTTAGAAGCAAGGACTAGGAGCAGAGGCAGCGGCAGGAGCAGGTAAGTTATGTTTGTGTATTTGATGTGTGTGTGTGTGTGTGTATGTTCTTGTTATACTGTCTGATTACCACTGTATCTAATCCTCATACACTGTGCATTCGCTCAAAAAATGGCGGCACACAGTGTAGGAGGTTTGAACATTAACCCCCTCCTTTCTCCTGGCACTAGCCAGGATAAAGGAGGGGGGATTGTTTGAGCACACTAGAGCGAGTGTGTCTTCTCCAATTTTGCAGCATAAAGCAATGAGGTTGCTTTACCACATGCCAATGCTGCAATTTTTTGAATTGCTCCCTCTAGTGACCAGCACATGTAAATGTTATAAATTAGAATCTAATTTATAATATTTCCTGACTTGTGAAAAAATGTAAAAAATTAGAACAATGTGTAATCATTTATATACTAACTGTTTAGCTAAAAAAAAAAAACATTTCTAGCGACACATTCCCTTTTAAACCGTCAGTTCATGCTCGAAAACCCTTCAATGTAGCCGAATTAAAACAATACTGCAGAGAAGAGTGGGTTAAAATTCCTCCACAGCCATGTAATAGACTGATCGCAAGTTATCGCAAATGTTTCATTGCAGTTATTACTGCCAATGGTGGCACAACCAGTTAATAGGTTTAGGGGGTTAATTTATTTCTCCTATTGATGGTATAGGTTTTGAATAAATCTTTATCCTTACTAAATGGCATGATCATTTAAAAGCTGCATTTTGATTTAACTCGAATCATCTTTATCTTATATTAAAATTAGTTGTATGATCTGAAACATACAATCTGACAAATTATCAAAAATAGAAGAAATTGGGTGAGGGGCAAATACGTTTTTTACAGCACGAAAGGCAATTGTAATATGCAAAGCCAAGATATTATTGGAGAAATCTATCTCTTACTGGCTACATCAATCGTTAGACATTTTTGTAGGAAGTCCTCACAGACTTTCTCCTATCATGGAGATTGGATATGGGTAAACATTTTTGAATGTTTTTAGCATTTTTTTATTTTATTTACCTCACTGTATTGTGTGAGCCATGTCTTGTTTTTTGCGATTTGAGGTGTCATTTTTTTATGCCATGAATTTGAGGTCCATATAACATTTTATTTATATAATTTTATTTTTCAAGCGGAATGGAAAAATAAATCAATGACTCCATTGTTTTTGTTTTTTTTTTATAAACTACATATCTTTGTTGTATGAGTTGTAACAATGGGGCACCAAATATGTATATGTTTTAGCATGTTTTATGACTTTCATTTCAAAAAAGAAAATAATCATTTAAATTTTTTTTACATTTTGTTTATTTTTCATTAAATGTCTACTAGCAGCCTTAGTACTGGGGGAAAATATTGGGTCGAATCACAGCGATGATCTGAACTGATTAACCCCTTAAATTCGGCAGTCAATGGCGACCGCCGCATTTAAGTTGTTATAGCAACATTGGCACCCGCTACGCGATTGCGGGGGCAGATTGTTGCGGGGGGGCGATTGCCATGGCAACTGGAAGCCTAACAAAGGCTTTCGGTCTGCCATCTATTGAAGGCGATTCGATTTTAATTTTTACGGACTAATTCCACTAAATTCAGCAAAAAACCTGTGGGGTTAAAATGCTCACTATACTCCTTGATAAATTCCTTAAGGGTGTAGTTTGCCAAATGGTGTCTTTTTGGGGGTGTTTCCACTGTTTTGGCACTACAAGACCTCTTCAAACCTGACATGGTGCCTAAAATATATTCTAATAAAAAGGAGGCCCCAAAATCCTCTAGGTGCTGTCACGTAGGGTTCGTTGACCCACTGGGCCGTACCGCCTTGGTTCATATAGGGTACCTGTTGCAGCTCGGACAGTAGCAAGGCAGGCTTGGCATGTGCAGACATCTCTTGAGAGAAGGGCGTAGACTGGATGGAAGGAGTTTGTGGTCAGCGACCACGGACGTTACAGTATCCCCCCTCATATGCCCCCTCCTCTTGGGACCAGAACGAGAGAGAAAAACCTCTTAATGAGGGTAGGAGCGTTGAGATTCTCCTCTGGCTCCCTGGGCCTCTCTTCTGGACCAAACCCCCTCCAATCCACCAAATAAAAAGTCTTTCCTCTCACTCTCTTGGTGTCCAAGATCTCCTTAACCTCGAAGGTGTCTGAAGGGCCGCTGGAGGAAACCGCAGGGCTTGGAGTCTTGGTAAAGCAGTTCAGAACCACTGGTTTCAGGAGAGAAACATGGAAGGAGTTGGGGATCCTGATGGTAGGAGGCAGCCGAAGCTTGTAGGCAACAGGGTTGATCTGCTGCAGGATCTCGAAGGGACCGAGGAACCTGGGAGCAAATTTGTACGACGGCACCCTCAGTCGAATACTCCTGGAGGACAGACCTTTGTGCCAAGAAGAAACTGAGAAGGTTCTCTTCTCCTTGTGTCCGCTTCATGCAGTCGACCGCCAGCAGGATCTAGGATTGAGTCTGCTGCCAGATCTGCAGAAAGTCCCCAAAAGCCGTGTCAGCAGCTGGCACCTCGGACATAACAGGGACCGGGAGAGGAATTCGTCGGTGCTGGCCATAGACAATAAGGAACGGTGTCTTCTGTGTGGACTCGCTTGTATGATTGTAAGAGAACCCAGGGAAGCAACTGCACCCAGTCATCATGCTGCTTGGAGATTAAGTGGCGTTGGTAGTTCTATAAGATCTGATTGATCCTCTCGACCTGACCATTGGATTGAGGAAGGTAGGCCGAGGAAAAGTCCAACTTTATACCTAGAAGTCTGCAGAGGGCTCTCCAGAACTTCGAGGTGAACTGAACCCCCCGATCAGACACAATATGCTGCGGCAAGCTGTGCAGGCGGAAGATGTGTTGGATGAACAGCTTGGCCAGCAGAGGAGCAGAAGGAAGACCGGTCAGAGGAACGAAGTGGGCCATCTTTGAAAATCAATCCACCACCACCTGCCAGTCTAGAGGAGTGTCCCCAGCAAAGGATTTGTAATGATGGGGAAGGGAGACAGACAGGTGAGCCCTAATCTACCCGCCACTCAGTCCCTGCCTACTTGCAACGGCCCGTCCTAGGCGACGGCGTACAATTGGGCGACGGTCCCTACGCTCAATAAGTGAACGACAGACAAACAGACATGGGTAGACAGAAGCTAAGGGAGTTCAAACAAATAGTTCAAGCAGCAGAGCCAGGAAACAGGAGAATCACAGGCAAAGGAGGAGCAGGAAGTGAAAGTATAAAGACAAAGAGGGCGGGAGCTAGCTCCGTCTGGCCAGGCTGTGATAGGCTTTCCCACGCCTCCCAGCCTGATTGGTAGAAGGAGGGGTCACTCGATCAGACTTAGGAGCAGGTGCAGACTGACTAACCACGGGCGTCAACACAGAAGCTGTGTCTGGCAGATCCTTTACAGTTCCCCCCTTTTATGAGGGGCCACTGGACCCTTTCTAGGTGGACCTGGCTTATTGGGGAACCGAAGATGGAACCTCCTGAGCAATACTGCAGCGTGAACATCCCGGGCGGGTACCCAAGTCCTCTCCTCAGGCCCGTATCCTCTCCAATGGACCAGGTACTGGAGAGAGCCTTGGGCCATCCTGCTGTCCACAATCTTGGCCACCTCGAATTCTACCCCTTCAGGGGTGAGAACAGGGACCGGAGGTTTCCTCGAGGGAGCCAAGGACGGGGAGCAGCGTTTCAGGAGGGAGGCATGAAACACGTCGTGTATTCGAAAAGACGGAGGTAACTCCAGTCGGAAGGAGACAGGGTTAAGGACTTCAATGACCTTGTACGGCCCTATATACCGGGGAGCAAACTTTTTGGACGGGACTTTAAGGCGCAAATTTTTTGAAGACAGCCACACCAGATCCCCGACCACAAACAAGGGGTTAGCAGAACGTCTTCTATCTGCCTGAGTCTTTTGTATGCTCTGGGACGCCTCTAGGTTCTTCTGAACCTGGGCCCAGACTGTGCACAGTTCCCGATGAACGACATCTACCTCAGGATTGTTGGAACCACCAGGTGAAACGGAGGAGAACCGTGGATTAAACCCAAAATTACAGAAAAAGGGGGAAACCCCTGACGAGTTATTGACCCAATTATTAAGGGAAAATTCGGCGAGGGAAATGAAGGAGACCCAATCATATTGACAGTCAGAGATAAAACACCTTAAATATTGTTCTAGAGACTGATTAGTCCTCTCCGTTTGGCCCCTCCTTCTACCGATCAGACTTAGGAGCAGGTGCAGACTGACTAACCACGGGTTAGAAGCTGTGTCTGGCAGATCCTTTACAGGATTCTTCCACGGTCAACCAGGCACACAAAAGTCCTCCCTCAAGGAATGTCCCCAAATTCCAGGGGATTGTCAGACAATGCAAGACGGATCAATGATGTTCTGTGGAATCTCCATGGTGTCTTCTGTCTCAAACGACCTGGATAAGGCATCGGCCCTCACGTTCTTGTCGGCCGGGCGATAATGGAGCTCAAACTGGAAACTGGTAAAGAACAGTGACCACCTGGCCTGACGAAGGTTCAGCCGTTGGGCCGTCTGAAGATAGGTGAGGTTCTTATGGTCTGTAAAAATCAGGATGGGATGAGCTGCGCCCTCTAGTAGATGTCTCCACTCCTCCAGAGCCAATTTGATGGGCAGTAACTCCCGATCCCCAATCAAGTAGTTGCGTTCTGCGGAAGAGAAGAGCTTAGAAAAATATCCACATACCATTGACTTGCCCTTAGAGCCTCTCTGGAACAGGAGTGCACCAGCACCGACAGAGGATGCGTCCACCTCCAACGAGAACTGTAGAGAGACATCCGGATGATGGAGGATAGAAGCTGACGTGAAGGCACTCTTCAGGCTATTGAATGCAGACTCTGCCTCAGGAGTCCATGCCTTGGCTTCATGCCCTTCTTAATGAGGTTAGAGATAGGAGAAGTTTGGAATAAACGGTCTGTAAAAATTGGCGAATCCCAGAAAACTCTGTATGGCCCTCAAGCCTTGAGGGCGTGGCCATTCCAGGACAGACTTTACCTTTTCAGGATCCATCTCGAGACCTCGATTCGAGACGAAATAGCCCAGGAAGGGTAGAGCATCTTTTTCAAATAAGCACTTTTCCAACTTAGCGTACAGACGATTCTCCATTAACTGCAACAAAACTTGACGGACATGTCTCTGATGCGTCATAGGTTCTGGAGAAAAAATCAAGATATCATCAAGGTAGACTACAACACAAACATAGAGGAGGTGACGGAAAATGTAATTAACAAACTCCTGGAAGACTGCAGGAGCATTACACAGGCCGAAGGGCATTACTAGATACTCATAGTGTCCATCACAGGTGTTAAATGCAGTCTTCCATTCATCATCCTGGCGAATCCGGACTAGGTTGTAAGCCCCACACAGGTCTAGTTTGGCACCACGTATACGATCAAACAGTTCTGAGATCAGTGGCAACGGATATTTATTTTTAACCTTGATCTGGTTGGGGCCTCGGTAGACAATACAAGGATGAAGAGAACCATCCTTCTTTTTGACGAAGAAGAACCCAGGGAGCAAGCATTTCGTATGAAGCCCCTATCCAAGTTCTCTTTCACATAGGCGGACATGGACAGAGTCTCTTGCAACGAGAGAGGATATACCCTACCACAGGAAAGGGATGCACCAGGAATCAGCTCGATAGGGCAGTCATACGCCCGGTGTGGAGGCAATGTCTCCGCCTCCCTCTTGCTGAAGACATCCGAAAATGCAGCATAATAACCCGGCAATCCTGCCAATGACTGAGGCAGCGAAGGCTGAGCCGAACGAATCTGCACCAGGCATCAGCTTTCACACTCGGGGCCCCACTGGAGAACCTCTCCAGAATTCCAGTCCAGGACTGGGGCATGTAGTCGGAGCCAACCAAGGCCCAGCAACACAGGGTTAACGGCTTTGGATAGGACATAGAACGACAGGAGTTCGGAGTGAAGAGCTCCCACTTGGAGCCTTAGCGGCTTGGTCACAGCTATAACTGGGTAAAGGGATGGGTAGTCCATTCACTGATGCAACCGTCAACGGCCTCTCCAGGGGGGTGGTGGGTAATTGAAGAAGATCCACCAGGTCTCTACGGATGAAATTAGCAGCAGATCCAGAGTCCAGATACGCAGAGACCTGATGCGTTCTCTCGTCGGACACTATGGTCACTGGTATGGACAATTTAGACGTCCAATTTAGTCCTTTCTTACTCAAGGTTGTCTCTCCTAGCAACCCTAGGCTTTGGGATTTTTGGGGACACAGGCGCACAAGATGGCCACCGAGGCCGCAATATAGACAGAGTCCCGAAGTGCGTCTGCGTTGTCTCTCCTGGGTGGATAGCTTACAATGGTCCATCATCACAGACTCCTTAGGAGGATTGACATCTGAGGACAGCAGGGGTTGCTGCAAAGTAGGGACCAGACTAGGAAGGCCTCTCTCCCAACTAACCTCTTGGAGGCGTTCTCGGATCCACATATCAATCCGGGCAGACAGAAGGATGAGGTTATCAAGGGTAGATGGCAGGTCTCGAGCGGCAAGTTCGTCCTTAATTTTAGGAGACAGTCCATGCCAGAATGCAGCCACCAGGGCCTCATTGTTCCATAACAGTTCTCCCGCCAGGGTGCGGAAGTGGATGGCATACTCGCTCACAGAGGTGTCTCCTTGGCGTAGGTTAATCAAGGTAGCTGCTGCAGATGAGACCCGTCCAGGCTCCTCAAACACCATGTGAAAAGTCCGGAGGAAGCCCTGGAAGTCACGGGTCTCTGGTCCTTCTCTCTCCCAGATAGGGTTCGCCCATGCAAGAGCCTTGCCAGGGAGGAGAGAGGTGATGAAAGCGAACCTTGAGCCATGAGACTAAAATGTCCTAGTATACAGGCTGAAGTGGATCTGGCACTGGTTCAAAAATCCACGACCGGTACCTGCGTTTCCATCATAGCGGTCAGGAAGTGGCAAAGAAAAACGCGGGTCAACACTGCCAGGAGGTGTAGTCTGAGGATAAACACTGCCAGGAAGTGTAGTAGGAGGAACGGCAGCTCGTGCCTCCTGCCGACGTGCGAGAATGTTCAAGGCCTGGAGGAGTTGGTCCTGTCGAGACTGGAGGTCTAGCATATCCGCCCGCATCTCCTGTGACGTCGTCATGGTCTTGGATCGACCAGTGGGGTCCATGGCCTGAGCGTACTATCACATAGGGTTCGTGGACCCACTGGGCCATACCGCCTTGGCGGTATGGCAGCTGGCCAACAGGGCGCAGGTCAGAGTCTATAGTTCATATAGGGTACCTGTGGCAGCTCGGACAGTAGCAAGGCAGGCTTGGCAGGAACTAGGCAGTAGGTAGACATCAGGCGTGGAGAAGCAGGACAGGCGTGGTATACAGCACGGCTACAGCTCAGCACAGCACTAGATCAGGATACAGGAACAGGGAACACTGGGAGCAGGAAACACTAGGAGACAATTTGCAAGACATACTTGAAATACTACAACAATGCTCAGGCGTGGTAGGATAGGGCTGGGACCGTCTTATAGCCCAGGGTGCTCTGGGAGCAATTAGCTCAATCTCCAACATGCGTGCGCTCTGGCTTCTTAAGTCTGGACTGAGATCGTGAGCGCACCCTGGTGGTCACTGTGGAGCAGGACGGCCGCATGTGCAGACATCTCTTGAGAGACAGACGGATGGATGGAAGGAGTTCATGGTCAGCGACCACAGACGTTACAGGTGCGCCTTTACTTCTGAGGTCTGTGCTTCAGTCCATTACCACACTAGGGCCACATGTGGGATATTTCTAAAAACTGCAGTATCTGGGTAATAAATATTGAGTTGCGTTTCTCTGGTAAAACCTTTTGTGTTACAGAAAAAAATTGATTTTCCAACAATAAAAAGAAATGGTAAATTTCCCCTCTACTTTGCTTTAATTCCGGTGAAACACCTAAAGGGTTAAGAAACTTTCTAAATGCTGTATTGAATACTTTGAGGGGTGCAGTTTTTAAAATTGGGTGTCTTATGTGGGTTTCTAATATATAAGGCCCTCAAAGCCACTTCAGAACTGAACTGGTCCCTATAAAAATAGGTTATGGAAATTTTCTTGAAAATGTGAGAAATTGCTGCAAAAGTTCTAAGCCTTGTAACGTCCTAGAAAAAAAAAGGACGTTCAAAAAACTATGCCAACATAAAGTAGACATATGGGGGATGTTAATTAGTAACTATTTTATGTATTATTACCATCTGTTTTACAAGCAGATACATTTAAATTTAGAAAAAAATGCTAATTTTTGCACATTTTCTCTAAAGTTTGGTGATTTTCACAAACAAATACTGAATTTATTGATCACATTTTTTCAATAACATACAGTACAATATGTCACGAGAAAACAGTCTCAGAATCGCTTGGATAGGTAAAAGCATTCCCAAGTTATTACCACATAAAGTGACACATGTCAGATTTGAAAAAATTGGCTGCGTCCACAAGGCCAAAACAGGCTCAGTCCTGAAGGGGTTAATGGGTATACACATTTCCAAATAATTTCTGTATTAATTCCTCTCAGTTTTCAAGATCTCTGCTTGTTGTTATCCAGTAGGAACATTCAGTGTTTCTTCCAGTGGATAAAATTCTGTCCATGTTCATGTGATGGACACAGCGGTGCGGGGATCGTTAGAAGACACAGCTCTGATACACAAACTGTAAATGTAACGATCCCAGCACCTGTGTGTCCATCACATGAACAGAATTTTATCTACTGGAAGTAAACAATGAATGTTCCTGGGTACAACTGCTGTGCCCATGATATCACACCATCGTAAGTGTAATAAACGTTTTAAAATAAATTGACATGTCATGGTGCCATGTTAGAAGTATTGATCAGTGGGGATCCGAGCGCTGAGACCCTCATCAATAGCTGTGCTGTTTCGTTTCTGATCGGCTTTCCCCAAAAAGCATTGTGAACGTTGTACGGGCTCATAGACTTTTTATTAAGCTCTGTAGCGTCCATGGCCGCGGGCCGTCGGGTTTACTCACCTCCCGACGCCCGCAGCCATGGATCTGTGAGCGCTCGTCTCCGTCTCCCTCCTAGGAGACGCCAGCGCTCACTTACGCTCCGTTCGGCTGTGTTCCGTAGGGTGCGCGCGCATGCTCGCGCCCGGCCTTAAAGTGCCAGCGCGTGCAAATAGGAAATCGTCATCATAATCAACTGCCACGATTTCCTGGTCTATAAGAAGGCCCCTGGCCTTCTAATCCTTGCCTGAGCGTTGTTAGTTTTCCCAGTCTGTCTTGCAAATGGTCCCTTAGTGTTTCCCGTTCCTGTTGTTACCCGTGCCTTGTTCCCCATTCCTGTTTCCTGTGCTTTGCCTTAGTATCAAGTCGTACCACGTCCAGAGTAATCTGCCACGTCCAGAGGAATCTGCTACGTCCTGTGTCATCTGCCACGTCCTGTGTCATCTGCCACGTCCTGTGTCATCCGCCACGTCCTGTGTCTTCCGCCACGTCCGGAGGAATCCGCCACGTCCTGTGTCATCTGCCACGTCCGGAGGAATCCGCCACGTCTGGCACAACTTGCAGCTCCTGTGTCATCCGCCACGTTTGGCGCCATCTGCTGCACCCATCTCATCTGTGGCAGAGCTTCGGTCACCGTCTGGACTATCCAGATACCCTTGTGCGGGACATTGTATTTCTGGGGTTTCCTGTGGTTTGGCCAGCTGCCTTCCTGCTACGGCGGTACGGCCTAGTGGGTCCACTAACCCGCTTCGTGACAGTACGCTCAGGCCATGGACCCCGCTGGTCAACCTGAGACTTTGACGACACAAGCCATGCTGGCTGAGATGGAGGATCTCCAGTCACGACAAGACCAGCTCCTCCTGTCGGTGAACGCCATAGCCCATCGGTTGCTCGCTCCAACCACAGTCGTCACTGCACCCGTCCCTGCGGTTCCTCCTGCTACACTTCCTGTCTGTACCGGTACCAACCCCCTGTGTTTCTTGCCGCTACCTCCACGCTATGACGGAGATCCGAGGTCCTGCAGGGGATTTTTGAATCAGTGCCTGATCCATTTCAGACTACATGCCAGGTCCTTCTGTTTGGATGACGTCAGGATCGCCTTCATCATATCTCTCCTTACTGGCAAAGCACTGGCATGGGCCAATCCTCTGTGGGAACATCAGGGACCAGAGACCTGGGACTTGCAATGCTTCTTACGGACCTTCCGCTCGATCTTTGAGGAACCTGGGAGAGGTTCTTCGGCTGCTGCACCCTTGCTAACCCTACACCAGGGAGACCTCTCCATGGGCGAGTATGCCATCCAGTTCCGTATCCTGGCTGCTGAATTGACCTGGAACAATGAGGCTTTGGTGGCTACATTCTGGCAGGGACTGTCTTCAGGGATCAAGGACGAGCTGGCTGCTCGTGATCTGCCATCTACCCTGGACGATCTTATCCTACTCGCCTCCCGTGTCGACATGAGGATCCGGGAACGTTCCCAAGAGGTTCTCCGGGGGAGAGAACTTCCCAGGCTGGATTCTGCTGTCCCGCAATCCTCCTCAGTCATCCCACCAAAGGATCCGATGCAGGGTAATTATGTCAAATTGTCTACCCAGGAGAAACAACGCAGACGCACTTCTGGACTTTGTCTGTATTGCGGCCATGGAGGCCATATTGTGCGTCTGTGACCCCAAAGGCCGGAGAGACCCCATTGCCTAGGATTGGTTGGAAAGACAACCCTAGGTAGAACGGAATCTAACAGAGCATTCGCTTCCAAATTGACTATTCCTGTGACCCTGGTATCCGGCGAGAAGACGCATCAAGTTTCTGCCTATCTTGACTCTGGCTCTGCTGCAAACTTCATCCAGAAAGAGCTGGTGGATCATCTTCAGTTGCCCACAGTTCCCCTGGAGACATCTTTGGCTGTTGCCTCAGTTAATGGACTGCCTCTGCCTGATCCCATCATCTCTAAAACCAAGCCGTTGAAGCTCCAGTTTGGAGTACTTCATTCTGAATTTCTTTCTTTCCTTGTTTTGCGCAAGGCCATCAATCCTGTTCTGCTGGGCCTGCCTTGGCTTCGACTACATGCCCCAGTCCTGGACTGGAATTCTGGAGAGGTTCTCCAATGGGGCTCCAAGTGCCATGGTCGTTGTCTGTTGCAGATCCATCCTGTCAAGCCTCCTCTGCCTCAGTCGTTGGCGGGACTGCCTCCCCATTTTGCTCAGTATGCAGATGTTTTCAGCAAAAAGGAGGCTGAGACGCTGCCTCCACATCGGACCTATGACTGCCCCATTGAACTGGTTCCTAATGCCTCTCTCCCCGTGGACGGGTATATCCTCTCTCCTTGCCTGAGTCTCTATCCAGGTCAGCCTATATCAAGGAGAATCTGGAGAGGGGTTTTATACGAAAATCTTCCTCCCCGGCCGGGGCTGGATTCTTCTTCGTTAAAAAGAAGGATGGATCCCTTCGTCCCTGCATTGACTACCGGGGCCTCAACCTGATCACAGTTAAGAACAAATACCCGTTGCCACTCATCTCTGAGCTGTTTGATCGCATACGAGGGGCCAAAAATTTTTCTAAGCTAGATCTGCGTGGGGCTTACAATCTAGTCCGGATTCGCCAGGGTGATGAATGGAAGACGGCATTTAACACACGGGACGGGCACTACGAATACCTAGTGATGCCCTTCGGACTGTGTAACGCTCCCGCAGTGTTTCAGGAGTTCGTTAACGATATCTTCCGGGATCTACTCTATGTCTGTGTTGTTGTTTATCTCGATGATATTTTGATTTTCTCCCCAGATCCGACGACTCATCCGTGGCATGTCCGTCAGGTTCTACTACGATTGAGGGAGAATCATTTATACGCCAAGTTGGAGAAGTGCGTCTTTGAGAAGAGTTCTCTGCCCTTCCTGGGCTACATCATCTCGGATCAAGGAATCAAGATGGATCCTGAGAAAGTGAAGGCTATCCTGGAGTGGCCACGTCCCCAAGGCTTAAGGGCCATACAGCGGTTCCTGGGATTCGCCAATTTCTACCGGCAGTTTATTCCTAACTTCTCTTCTCTGAAGTCTCCCATCTCGACCCTTACCAAGAAGGGTGTGAACGCCAAAGTGTGGACTCCAGAGGCAGAGTCCGCATTTATTAGCCTCAAGAGAGCCTTCACTTCCGCCTCGATCCTCCATCATCCTGGCGTATCTCGGCAGTTCTCACTGGAAGTGGACGCTTCCTCTGTTGGTGCAGGTGCACTTCTGTTCCAGAGGAGCTCCAAAGGAAAGGCAGAAAGGCAGTAGTATGTGGCTACTACTCTAGACTGTTTTCTTCTGCTGAGCGCAATTACTCCATTGGAGATCGGGAGCTGCTGGCCATCAAATTGGCTCTGGAGGAGTGGAGATATCTTCTGGAGGGCGCTGCTCACCCCATCCTGATCTGCACCGACCACAAGAATCTTACTTACCTTCAGTCCGCTCAAAGACTGAATCCTCGTCAAGCCAGGTGGTCACTGTTCTTCACCCGTTTTCTGTCTGTGCTCCACTACCGTCCCACGGACAAGAATGTGAGGGCCGATGCCCTGTCCAGATCGTTTGAGACGGAAGACACGGTGGAGTCCCTTCAGACCATCATAGACCCGTCCTGCATTGTCACTTCTAATCCTCCGTAGGTTAGAGACATCCCTCCTGGGAGAACTTTGGTTCGGTTGGCAGACAGGAGAAGAATTCTCCGCTGGGGACATAATTCTAAACTTGCTGGGCACGCTGGTGTCCGTAAAACCAGAGACCTGATTGCTCGTCACTTTTGGTGGCCCACGCTCCGTAAAGATGTTATGGACTTTGTCTCTTCTTGCACGGCGCGTGCCTCTAACAAAGTGACTCACTCCAAGCCTGCCGGCCTGCTTCAACCTCTGCCTGTACCCAATGCCCCCTGGCAGCACATTGCGATGGACTTCGTCACTGACCTTCCCCCTCAGCAGGATGTAACACTGTCTGGGTGGTGGTGGACCGGTTCTCTAAGATGGCTCATTTTATCCCGCTGACCGGCCTACCTTCTGCTCCTCGTCTGGCGAATCTCTTCATTTTACACATCTTTCGCTTGCATGGCTTGCCTCTTCACATCGTGTCAGATCGGGGTGTTCAGTTTACCTCTAAGTTCTAGAGAGCTCTCTGTAAACTCCTGGATGTGAGTTTGGACTTTTTTTTCTCTGCCTATCACCCCCAGTCCAATGGGCAAGTTGAGAGAATCAACCAGATCATGGAAAATTATCTCCGCCACTTCATCTCTTCACAGCACGATAACTGGGTACAGCTTCTTCCATGGGCCGAGTTTTCTTACAACAACCACACAAGTGAGTCCACCACTTCCACTCCGTTTCACATCGTGTACAGTCAACATCCCAGAGTCCCTCTTCCTGTATCAACTTCATCTCAGGTACCCGCTGCAAATCTGGCAACAGACCCCGTCCCCTATTTTGCTGGCGGTAGATCGCAGGAAGCGAAAGGCAGATACTAAGAGAAGAGAGCCGCCTCAGCATCTTCCTGCGACTAAAGTCTGGCTGTCCTCTTGGAACATTCGCTTGAGGGTGCCTTCATACAAGTTTGCTCCCAGGTTCCTTGGTCCTTTCGAGATCCTGCAACAAATCAACCCTGTCTCCTATAAGCTGCGGCTGCCTCCTACCCTCAGAATCCCTAACTCCTTCCATGTGTCCCTCCTGAAACCAGTGGTCCTGTACCGCTACAGCAAGACTTCTAGTTCCAGCGGCCCTTCTGATGTATTCAAGGTAAAGGAGATCCTCGACTGCAAAAGGGTAGGAGGAAGGACTTTCTATTTGGTGGACTGGAGAGGGTTTGGTCCTAAGGAGAGGTCCTGGGAGCCAGAAGAGAACCTCAGCACTCCTGCTCTTATTAAAAAGTTCCTCTCTCACTCTGGCCCCAAGAAGAGGGGGCGTAAGAGGGGGGATACTGTAGCGTCCATGGCCGCGGGCCGTCGGGTTTACTCACCTCCCGACGCCCGCAGCCATGGATCTGTGAGCGCTGGTCTCCGTCTCCCTCCTAGGAGACGCCAGCGCTCACTTCCGCTCCATTCGGCTGTGTCCCGTAGGGTGCGCGCGCACGCTCGCGCCCGGCCTTAAAGGGCCAGCGCGCGCAAATAGGAAATCGTCATCATCATCATCAACTGCCACGATTTCCTGGTCTATAAGAAGGCCCCTGGCCTTCTAATCCTTGCCTGAGTGTTGTTAGTTTTCCCAGTCTGTCTTGCAAATGGTCCCTTAGTGTTTCCCGTTCCTGTTGTTACCCGTGCCTTGTTCCCCGTTCATGTTTCCCGTGCTTTGCCTTAGTATCAAGTCGTGCCACGTCCTGTGTCATATGCCACATCCTGTGTCATCTGCCACGTCCTGTGTCATCTGCCACGTCTGGAGGAATCCGCCACGTCCTGTGTAATCTGCCACGTCCGGAGGAATCCGCCACGTCCTGTGTCATCTGTCACGTCCGGAGGAATCCGCCACGTCTGGCGAAACTTGCGGCTCCTGTGTCATCCGCCACGTTTGGTACCATCTGCTGCACCCATCTCATCTGTGCCAGAGCTTCGGTCACCGTCTGGACTATCCAGGTACCCTTGTGCGGGACATTGTATTTCTGGGGTTTCCTGTGGTTTGGCCAGCTGCCTTCCCGCTACGGCGGTACGGCCTAGTGGGTCCACTAACCCGCTTCGTAACAAGCTCGTACACCGCTCCAAGGAAAGCAGAGCCGATCAGAAACTAAGCGGCACAGTGCTTACCTGAGAGCTTCTGCCGCTTCGTTTTGGCAATCGGTGGGGGACTCAGTGCTCAGACCCCCACTGATCAAAACTTCTGACATGTCAAAAGTTTTTAAAAAGTTTACTTACACTTTAAGGCGGGATTCACACGACCGGGTCGTTCCCGAGCCTGAGTGTCGGCCGGTAAAATCGGCCATTTTGCCCGGCCGGTTTGCATTAAGTTTTGCATCCGTGCCGGGCCGGGCAGATCCGGACAGTGACATCAGCGGCAACTCCTAAAGGGGAATCCCCATGTGTTCGGGGATTCCGCTTCAGGAGTTTCCCCTGATGTCACTGCCCAGATATGGACAGAGACATCAAGCGGTCTGTCCAGGAGCGGAATCCCCGAAAACACGGGGATTCCGCTCCTTCAAGGAGCTAAAGTGCGGCTAGCACATAGCAGAGCGGGGAGATACCTCCCCGCTCTGCTATAGTGGCGTCGCTACAGTAGTAGCAGCCGCAGCAGCAGCTGCAGCTGCTAGCGGCGCCATCGAAGGTGTCGCCGGGCCAGGGTGCTTTTCAAGCAGGGGAAGGGAGCCAGCGCAGCGCTCCCTTCCACCTGCTGTACACCCCGGCCCTGCCACACAGTGTACAGCGATGCCATTCGTCAGAATGGCATCAACTCCTCCCCTTCACATACACTCTGTGCTGTGAAGAGGAGGAGATAGAGCGCAAGCTCCGGAAAACCCGGCCATCACTCGGGACACATCCTGGTGATGGCCGTGTATTACCCGGCCCCATAGACTTCTATGGGAGCCGGGCGGCCGGGTACCCGGGCGAAGATAGAGCATGTCCTATTTTTTGACGGCCGTTTTTTCCGGCCGTCAAAAAATTGGTCGTGTGAATAGCCCCATTAGGCGTCTATTATTCCTAATGCAGCCGGGTGCCGGCCGATTTATGAACGGCCGGCACCCGGCCGGGAAACCCTGCCGTGTGAATGAGGCCTAAGCCTTAACTGCCAGCACCATACATATTCAGCGGTGTGCGGGGAGGGGTTAATACAGGCATGTTGTTTTTGTGATATGTTTGGTGTTCTGGACACTGTTTTTTTTTTTTATGGTGTTTAACTGTTTTGCACCTTTTTTCATTTATCTATGGCACATCAGATGGCCTTCACTGTCCTAAACAAAAATTAGATTGATATATAGAAGAATAGCACCGACAACTTTCCCACTAATACAAAATAAGGGAAAAGGAACTGGCATTGGATGCATTTATTTGTTCCCTTGTGGGGTTAAATACCAGCTGTAAGGTACGTTTGTTCAGCATGTGACCCACGTGACAACTCAGGCGAGAACCAGTGATACATGACATTCTATCAGGTGACTGCCGGTAATATGATTTGTGGGGCCGGGACAATGACTACATAGAACTCCTTCTCCTGTTTATAGTACAAGTAATTATGACTTTATAGTACGCAACTGGCACTACTGTGTGATGTATGTATAAGTATCCCTACGTCATACAAAGATTGATTTGCAGGTCATGCACAGTCAGTCAAAAATATATATGATTCAAAAACATCATTTGAGAAGAATGTCGGGATCATTTTAACGGAGAAATGCCTTTTACCATGTATTTGAAGGATCTAGGACATTCATCAGATGAAAGGAGTAAAAAGTTGTACAAAAGGATCTCCCCTTGTGTGTCCCTTAGGTGGACTGTAAGTACAAAATGTCCTTTCACTCAAAGTTTTACCGGTTAGTCACATGATAGGCTGAATTTGGGGAAATTACAGAGAAGGAACAAGTGAGCAGTTTGAGCTACAGGCACATTGCCCTCCAACGTCTCTTGCTCTGCATGCATATCGTACAGTACAGAGCAGACCACAGTGTTCTTGCCTGAAGCTTATTTTTCTGTTTTACATAGTTTAAAGGGTCTCCAACGCTATTTATTTCCCTTCGCATGATTTTTATTTAAGTATTGTTGGGCGAATATACACAATTTTCTTTATAAAGATTTTATCTGGTTTATTGATAGGAAAATTCCAATTTTGGTGCTATTAGGAATAACTTTCTTGCTTCTCTCTGGTTTAAGCGACTAGCTGCTTTACTCATAAACTGTGCGTTGCGGTTGTTTTTTTCCTCATAAACTGTGCGTTGCGGATGTTTTTTTCCTCAAACTGTTCGTTGCGGATGTTTTTTTCCTCATAAACTGTGCGTTGCGGATGTTTTTTTCCCTCATAAACTGTGCGTTGCGGTTGTTTTTTTCTTCATAAACTGTGCGTTGCGGATGTTTTGTCACCATAGTGAGATGATAGTCCGGATCGGTCTTAGGAGAGGGCTGAAGAGGACGTCACAAATGATCCTGCACCTGAGGCTTGTACATTGTGTTTTAAGATGACTTTATGTATGGAGCTGGTATTTGGTCACTGTATGTTGGAATTATTTGTATGGTAGTTATTGTGTATACTGTATACCACATTGTTGTTACTGTTACTTATAATTCGGCCCAGTGTGTTGTGTATTTTATTACACTGTATTACACTACACCATATTGGGGGTGCCAACTGAATGTACCACACTGGACATCATCCAAGGCCATGATCACACGAGTATTTCATGGAGATTTAGGCGCGGATTCAACTCCTGAATCATCATCAAATCGAATGACATTCCGCATCAAATGCAAGTGAATGAGGTTTTTGTAAGCTCATTAACATGCTCCAGATTAAAATCGGCGCAGAATAATGAACACTTTTTATTGTTTGTTATTTGCAGGAATTACGCCGTGAAAAGCCACTGATTAGTTCCATTGAATTACAATGGGGTTAATCCACGTGCGGATCCACTGGCAGCCACGGATTTCTGCTGCAGATTTTCTGTAAAATCCATGGAGGATTTTCTTAAGGCCGACCGTAGTATATGTCCGTGTGACGGCTGTTAAAACAACGGCTGTCAAACGAACGCATGTATTTCAATGGGGCCGTTCACACGGCCGTTGTTTCAACGGACCGTGTGAAGGGCCTGTTGAAAAATAGAACATGTCCTATTTTCTTTAGTTTTCACGGATCCCTTGATAGACTCAAGTCTATGAGGGATCCGTGGAAACAAGTCCCGCACACGAGCAACTCGGACGTGAAAAATTGCAGTTTTTCACGTCCGAGTTTGCACTCGTTCGTGTGAATCTGGCCTAAGGCAAATCTGATACATGTAAACATACCCTTATGCTGAGTCAACACATTGCGGACTATTTCTGTTGTGGATGGATTTCACCCTATGCATTGCAAAGGGTAAAATCCATGGTGAAAATCGGCAACAAAATTTACATGCGGCGGATTAGAAAATCTGATGCATGACCTCAATGCCTCTGGGATTTTTTTCCGCTACATGGGAACTGCTAGGAATTTTCAGTGTGGAATTCGCACAGAAAATCTGCAGCGTTTTTGCAGCGTGTGAATTCACCCTAGGGCTGGCCCTAAAGGAAGACACAGCTGCACATGCTCACTGTTTCTGTATTAGCCATTCACTGTGGCATGCACAGCCACTTCACCTGAAACAGTTACTGGGCTCCCTCGTTCTTGATATCCAGACCAAAGAGCGAAAAAAGATGCAATATCGCATGGGTGTTGTATCAAATATAAAATACATTTTTATTGAAAATACTAAAATAGGGCATATAAAAAGGTCCACAGACACACTAACAGAAAGACGACCATCACATGAACTCCTGCTAAGGAGTGATAAACGGTATATACATGAGTCAGAGAGTAGGGTATGGTGTACACAGACAGACCAAATGCAGACAAAGCCCAATGCAAAATAGTGTATAAATACATGTACAGCAATGGTCTGTGTGAGAAGAAAAATAATATAGGAGAAAATATCACCATACTGACCCCTAAGATGCTGGAGCGATGTAATGGACGTCCACCCCGACGCGCGTTTCGCCGCACTTGCCTTAGTCTGGGGGTCTATTGGGGCACATGGACCACATAGAGGGGCGTTCCCCATTTAGAACCACACCTATGAGCCAGAATGCCAGTCTATTACATGGTTGACCATTTTTTTTTGAATAGCTGGACTGTAATGCTTTAGGAAAAAAGTATAGGCAGTTTTGGCTTCCCCCGGGTGATGACAGCCGACTACCAGGGGGTTAGAGAAACCGCACCCATAGTAATCAGCTGATGAACGTGTCGGAGTGTAGTCAAAAGGGGTGACAATCCCTTCAACAGACATCAACCTTTAACTCGTCACTATTCATTAGTTCCCTACTTTTATAGAAAATAAATATGTGTATCAGGGGTCCATAACTATGATCCTCAGATTAACCCCCCCCCCCCCCCTCAAAAAAATAACAGAATGATAATATATTTACAGTATTATTCATATTAATTTTGGGCTGCCCTCTTGGAGGTTCTTTACTCTTGCAAGTAATTTTAAAATAATTATATAATTCAGATTTTGTACGTACTACCTCCAGAAAGCTTTCATTTAGTTGGCCATACTAGGTTCTAAGGATGCCACAGCAAGCGGGTACCTCCAAGCATGGAGTAATTACTGTTTCCATATTGCTGCGTAGCTATATAAAGGGATTTTTCCAAAATAAAACCGAGCTATCCCTAAAGAAGGCCATAAACATGTAATCTGTAGTTGACATTAAGCAGACAGTTCCTTGGACGGTGCTGTGTTGGTTATGGCAGTGTAGACATTACCATACATAGCCGCATGAACAAGAGTGGGGCTATGCCATATACTGTAGTAAAGAAGCTGTGGCACTCCAAAAGCAGTCCATTCAGCCTGCTCATCTGTGGGGGTCCTAGAGGTCAGACCCACATAAATGATACTTTGATGACCAATTTTAAGGTTAGGTCATGCAGCTTTATGTGTAGTACCTCATTGTATAAAAGATAGCTGGACCATTATATAAAACAAGCACTTTTGCCTCCTGTTTCCTCCCCCTGCTCACCTCTACCCTCTCCATAGACTTGTATGCAGCATGTCTGTGTCTAACTCAATCTCTCTCTGCTCCCTCCTCCTGCACGCCCCTCTTCATAGACTTGTATAGTAGGCAGTGAACAGACACACCCCCACCTTCTGCAGCAAGTCAATTCTGCTCTGTAACCAGGGATTGACTTTGCTTGACAACAGGTGGTGGACAGCAGATTACATGAAGGGAGACACCTAGCGGCAGTAATTTCACACAGAATTTGCATGGATAAAACACCTAGATTTAAACAGTAAGTAAATACAAAGTTGTTTAATATCAGGTATTGTAATGGCCGCGGTCGCTGAATGCCGGTATCTTCCACTTACCGGCAGCCGCGACTGCAGACTACAAGAAGGTAGGAGGGAAGACCTTTTACCTTGTGGCTTGGAAGGATTTTGGTCCTGAGGAGAGGTCTTGTGAGTCTGAATAAAATATAAATGCTCCAGCTCTCGTCAGGAAATTCCTCTTACGGTCTACACCTAAGAAGAGGGGGCGTAAGGGGGAGTATTGTATTGCCCGCGGTAGCTGACCGCCGGCATCTTCCACTTATCGGCAGCCACAAGCGCAGACCTCTGAAGACTTGCCGACGTCTCCTCTCTCAGAGAGGCTGCTCTTAAAGAGCCAGTGCGCGCACCATGGAATCCTTCTCCAACCTATCCCAGCACACCTGGAACTTTAAAAGGAACTCTGCACACTCCTTCCTTGCCTGAGAAATGTTGTGTCTTCCCTAGGTTTGTCTTGCATGGTTCCTTAGCTGTATCCTGAATCCAATATCCGGTATCCGTGTCCGTTTCCAGTGCCAAGTCGAGTGTCCGAGACGACTTCACCATCTGTGTCCGGTGCCCAAGGCAAGTCCGGTGTCCGAGAAGACTGCACTACTCTTTCCCAGTGTGCGTGATGACTGCACTATGTCACGATCTGTGGGTATGTGGACCCACTGGGCCATACCGCCGTAGTGGGATAGCAGCTGGCGAAACAGTGTACCAAGTTAATATATATAGTCCAAGCACAATGTCCTTGTTTTTATCTGTTTTGTCTGTACATCAGGAGCTTTTCGCTCCAGTTAGGGACTCGCAAGTCTGGGGATCCTTGTCGTGGATTGCGAGCTTGCGTCCTTTTGGCCAAAATGATCACTAATACCCCAGGTATTTTTCATTATTACTTATATTCGCTTCTTTTGGACACAGCCAGGTCTTTGATGCTGGGAGAGCATGGTGTGTTGTTGTTTGGCCTAGCAAGCAGGGTAGCCCGCTCTATGAATTATCAAGGCGTCACAAATAGGCTTCTACCTGGCTAGACACGTTGCGCCTCATGACTTACACACTATCCCTCCATGTTTCACACACTTGCATCCCATTATTCATTTATTTTTTAGGCACTTTACTCATTACTGCCCCCTATATTTCACTTACATTATTACACTTGCACATACACTATTCATTTATTATTTCTTACTACACATCCCATGCACCACATACCACTCCCCTCAAGACTAGTGGGAGTGGCTATTATTATTTAAAGCACCTGCTCACTCGCCTTCATCAGCGTTTCTGACCTGGCTGTGTCCATTTGTAAGTATGGCCTTTTTCGGTGTTCAAGCACAATGGTACCTGTGATAGTCCAGCCAGTAGCAACTGCTACGCACAGATGGGATATTGACGGCAGGTGATGCAGACGAAACAGATGACACCAGACGTAAGATAACACAGTAGATGTGGCCAATGGCAGAACCTGACTCCAACACTATAGCGGGCACAGGAACAACTACAACACGGGATACAGGTAGCAGGGCACGGGAACAGGATAACACTAAGGAACCATTTGCAAGACTAACAGATGAATACGAACAATTCTCAGGCAATGAGAAAAGGGGCAGGGCCCTTCTTCTAGTCCAGGGTGATCTAGGAGTAATTAGTTAATTCTTAATATGTGTGCAGGTCCTTTAAGACCGGGAATGAGCTCGTGCGCACACCCTAGTGGTCACTGCAGGACAGCACGGCCGCATGTGCTGGCATCTTCGGGGAGGAAGACGTCGGCAGGATGAAAGGGGTCTGCGGCCATTACACACTACTCCGGTCTGGTGTCCTAGCCATGTCCAGTGTCCGAGATGACTGCACTTCTGTCCGATGTCCTAGTCAAGTCCAGGGTCCGTGACGACTGCACTATTTCTGTCTGGTGTCTTAGCCAAGTCAAGTGTCTGAGACAACTGCATTACTCCTGTCTGGTGTCATGGCCAAGTTCCATTGTCCTGCACAGGCCTGCTTCCCCTGATTGTCTGGCATACAACCACCTCTGACTACTCAAGGTACTTTATCATCACTGACTCCCATAGACTATGTTGATCAGCAGCTGCTCCGTTACGGTGGAATGGCCCAGTGGATCCACATACCTGCCAGTTGTTACTGTTTGCTCAGGCCATGGATCCCGCTGGTCAGCCTGATCCAATTAATGCAAGTAGACATGCGTGACCTCCGTGCACGACAAGATCAGCTCCTACAACCGGTTAACTCTATTGTGAATTGTTTGGATCTTCCTTCTGTGGCTGCTCCCTCGTACTCCACCACTCGCTATCACTCCTGTCAGTTCTGGGTCCGGAATTTCGTTGCCACTCCCCCCTCGTTACAATGAGGATGCAAAATCTTGTTCAGGCTTCATCAACCAGTGCAAGATTCACTTTCAGCTACACTCTCATCTTGTCTCCTCGGACGTGACCAAAGTTGCTTTTATTGTCTTCCTCCTCTCTGGCAAAGACCAGGCATGGGCGAACCCTATCTGGGAACGTGAGGGGCCGGAATCTTTGAACCTACAATTGTTTCTGGAGACTTTTGGTACTGTATTTGAAGAACCAGGCCAAACATCTTCTGCTGCTGCTTCTCTTCTGACTCTCCGTTAAGGGGAATCGATGGTAGGAGAATACGCTATCCAGTTCTGTACGTTGGCAGCGGAACTTGCCAGGAATAATGAGGCCTTGTCAGCAAGTTTTTGGCAAGGACTGGCTCCTCAAATTAAGGATGAGCTGGCGGCTCGTGACCTTCCGTCCACCTTGGATGCCCTAATTCTGCTGGCTACACGGATCGACATGAGGATCCCAGAACATGCCCAGGAAATTTGTCGAGAAAAAAGGTCCTAGGTTCCACAGACCCCTACTGCCTCTTTACGTTGTTCCCACTGAAAAGCCTATGCAGGTAGACAGACTCAGACTGTCTGACCAGGAGCGGCAGCGCAGACGATCTGCAGGATTATGCCTGTACTGTGGCCACTTGGGTCATTTTATGCATCAATGTCCACAGAAGTCAAGAAACTCCAGCACCTATGGTTGATAGGGGAGACTACCCTAGGTAGATCGATGCCAACTGCAAAATTCTCTCCAAAGTTACCTGTTCCTGTGTCAATCTCCACTGGTGAAGAATCGCTCTCTATTTCTGCTTTTTTGGATTCTGGAGCGGCTGCGAACTTTATCCACCAGGCCTTAGTAGATGGTCTCCACTTGCCCACAATACCTCTGGAGAAACCTTTGGCGGTCGCTTCAGTGAATGGTTAACCCATGCCAGATCCGATTCTTTCCGTCACTAAACCTCTGAAGTTACAAGTGGGAGTTCTTTACATGGAGCAAATAGCTTTTTATATCCTACCGAAAACTATTAACCCTATTCTGCTGTAACTACGAGACGCTCCTGTCCTCGACTGGAATTCTGGAGAGGTTCTCCAGTGGGGATCTCGATGTCTTCACCACTGCCTGCCTCAGGTTCATCCTGTCCTCTCCCCGATGCCTCAGTCACTCTTTGGACTGCCTCAACAATATGTCTGTTTCGCAGATGTCTTCAGCAAGAAGGAGGCTGAGGTTCTTCCTCCCCATTGTCACTATGATTGCCCTATTGAATTTCTCCCTGAAGCTTCTCCTCTTCGTGGACGGGTTTATCCTCTCTCTTTGCCTGAAGCACAGGCTATGTCGGCATATGTCAAGGAGAACGTCGAAAGGGGGATTATCATGAAGTATACTTCTCCAGCCGAAGCCGGATTCTTCTTCATTGAAAAGAAAGATGGATCACTCCGACCACGTGTCGACTACCATGGTTTAAACCAAATTACTGTTAAAAACAAGTAATCCTTGTTGCTAATCTCAGAGCTCTTCGACAGAATTCATGGGGCCAAGATTTTTACAAAGCTGGATTTACGCAGGGCTTATAACTTGATCCGTATCCGTAAGGGAGACGAATGGAAAACTGCATTCAACACCCGAGACGGTTACTACGAATATCTGTGATGCCCTTTTGACTGTGTAACCTCCATCTGTGTTTCAGGAATCTACTGTATGTCTGTGTTTTGGTATATCTGGACGACACCTTGATTTACTCACCAGATCTGACGACGCATCAGAAGCATGTTTGCCAAGTTCTGTCGCAGTTAAGGCGGAATAACCTCTACGCCAAACTCGAAAAGTGTAAATTTGAAACAAAAATTCTTGCCCTTTCTGGGTTATATAATCTCAGATCGTGGAATCCAGATGAACCTAGATATAATTAAGTCCGTCTTAGAGCGGCCACGTCCTCAAGGTGCCATATAGGGATTTCTTGGATTTGCAAATTTCTACTGTCAATTCATCCCAAACTTCTCATCTCTTACTGCTCCAATTTCAGCTCTTATCAAGAAGGGAGTGAACGCTAAGGTGTAACGTCTATGGCCGCGGACCGTCGTCCTGACTTGCCCTCTGACAGCCGCGTCCATGGAGGAGTGAGTTCCGGGTGGCATCCCCCTCCTGGGAGACCCCGGCACTCACTTCTGTGTTCTGAGACCGGCTTCTGCATGGTGCGTGTGCTCGGCCTTAAAGGGCCAGTACGCGCACATGCAGAATAGCTGCAATTAGCCCAGAATGCCTCTGGACTATAAAAGGGCTCTGCCCTCCCAATCATTGCCTGAGCATTGTTGTGTTACCCTAGTTTGTCCTTACAAATTGTCTCCTAAGTGTTTTCCAGTTCCCAGTGTTTCCTATTCTTGCCGCCTGTACCCTGTATCCTGTGCTACCGTGCCCCTGTGCTTTGAAGAGTTGGAGTCGTGTTGTGCTCTCCCCGCTGCATCTACCGTGTCGCACCCCGCCGGGTGTCTGTCTACTGCCGGAGCCTCATCTTAGCTTGAAACCACCGCTATTGTCTACATTGCCTCAGGTACCCTTTCAGAGCTATAGACATTGCATATACCTGTTTGGCCAGCTGCTATCCTGCTACGCGGTATGGGCCAGGGGGTCCACACCCCGTGCCGTGACATAAGGTTTGGATCCCTGAGGCAGAGTTAGCATTCACCAACTTCAAGAGTGCCTTCACTTCAGCTTCCGTCCTTCACCATCCTGATGTGACTTGGCAGTTCTCATTGGAGGTGGACGCTACTTCCATTTGTGCTCGAGCACTCCTTTTTCAAAAAACAAAACAAAGGTAAGGCAGTATCAGTGGCTTCTTTTCTAAACTCTTCTCTCCTACAGAGCTCAACTACTCCATTGGGGATCGTGAGTTACTGGCCATCAAATTAGCCTTAGAAGAGTGGAAGCACCTGCTAGAGGGGGCTACTCATCCCATCATCATCTACAATGATCACAAGAATCTCACGTATTTAAAGTCTGCACAACGACTGAACCCTCGTCAAGCCAGATGGTCATTGTTCTTTGCCAGATTTCAGTTCCTACTTCACTTCCGTCCTGGAGATAAAAATATTAAGGCCGATGCCCTGTCTCGGTCATTTGAAACTGATGACCCTGAAGAGGACCTTCAACATATCATTGATCCTTCTAGGATTATATCTGTTAACCCTCTGCAGATTAGAGACATTCCTCCTGGAAAAATTTTTGTTCGTCCTGCTGACAGGAAAAAAACTTCTCATCTGGGAACATAATTCCAAGCTGGCTGGGCACTCTGGTGACCTTAAGACGGGACTTTATTTTTTTTCACTACTGGTGGCCCACGCTGCCTAAAGATGTTGTGGACTATGTCTCTTCTTGTAACGATTGTGCCCATAACAAGACTACCTATTCCAAGCCTGCTGGTCTGCTCCAATCTCTGCCTGTTCCTGATGGTCTCTGGCAACACAATGCCATGGATTTTATTACCGACCTTCCTCCTCCTGCTGAATGTACCACTGTCCGGGTCGTGGTGGATCGCTTTTCTAAAATGGCACATTTCGTCCCTCTTTCCAGAATTTCCCTGAGCTCACACGTTTGGTGGATTTGTTTGTTCAACATATTTTTCATCTGCAAAGACTACCCCTCCATATCGTGTCTGATTGGGGTGTACAATTTACTTCTAAATTCTGGAGAGCCCTGTGTGAACTTTTGGATGTATAATTTGACTTTTATATTGCTTATCACCCACAATCTAATGGCCAAGTTGAAAGGATTAATCAAGTATTGGAAAATTATCTTCGTCATTTTATATCTTCTCAACACGAAAAGTCGGTGCATCTTCTTCCATGGGCCGAATTTTCTTATAATAACCACACAAATGAATCTACTACTTCTTCCCCATTCTTCATTGTTTACAGCCAACATCCACGTGTTCCTCTTCCTGTACCAACTACATCTCAAGTGCCTGCAGCTAATTCTCCATTTGGAAGCTTTCTTCACATCTGGCAGCAAACCAAGTCCTCGATCCTGCAGGCAGTGGACCGCATGAAGAAATATACCAATAGAAAGAGAAAAATTCCTCCTCAATTTCTTCCTGGAGTCAAAGTCTGGTTATCTTAAAAAAATATTCATCTGAAGATCCCTTCCTACAAATTAGTTCCCAGATTCCTCGGTCTGTTTAAAGTTCTGCAACAGATTAACCCTGTGTTTTATAAGCTACGGCTACCTCCTACTCTCAAATTTCCCAACTCGTTCCATGTGTCCCTCCTAAAACCTGTGGTCCTGAACCGATACAGCAAATCCCCTGGCTCTGCAGTTGCTCCCAGCATTTATTCTAAAGTCTTCGAGGTCAAGGAGATCCAGGACTACAAGAAGGTAGGAGGGAAGAACGTTTATCTTGTGGATTGGAAGGGTTTTGGTCCTGAGGAGAAGTCTTGGGAGCCTGAATAAAATGTGGATGCTCCAGCTCTCGTCAGGAAATTCCTATTACGGTCTTGTATTGGCCACGGTCGCTGACCGCCGGCATCTTTCACTTACCGGCAGCCGCAACCGCAGACCTCTGAAGACTTGCCGGCGTCTCCTCCCTCAGAGACGCCGGCACACACTGCTCTCCTCTTTGGCTGATGCCCCTAGTGTGCGCCCGCACCCGCTCTTGAAAGGCCAGCGCGCATCAAGGAATCCTTCCCCAAACTTTTCCAGCACATCTGGAACTTTGAAAGGAACTCTGCCCCTCCTTCCTTGACTGAGCAATGTTGTGTATTCCCTATGTTTGTCTTGCAAATGGTTCCTTAGCTGTATCCTGTATCCCATATCCTGTATCTGTGTCCGGTTCTAGTGCCTAAATGAGTTTTCGAGAGGACTTCACCATCGATGCCCGGGCCAAATCGAGTGTCCGAGACGACTTCTCCATCTGTGTCCGGTGCCCGTGCCAAGTCTAGTGTCCGAGACGACTTCACCATCTGTGCCCGAGTCAAGTCCGGTGTCCAAGATGACTGCACTACTCCTGCCTGGTGTCCTTGCCAAGTCCAGTGTCCATGACGACTGCACTACTCCTGTCTGGTGTCCTAGACGACTGCACTACTCCTGTCTGGTATCCTAGCCAAGTCCAGTGTCCGAGATGACTGCACTTCTCCTGTCCGGTCTCCTAGCCAAGTTCAGTGTCCATGACGACTGCACTACTCCTGTCTGGTGTCCCAGCCTAGTCCAGTGTCCGAGGCGACTGCACTACTCCTGTCTGGTGTCCTAGCTAAGTCCAGTGTCCAAGACGACTGCACTACTCCTGTCTGGTGTCCTAGACAAGTCCAGTGTCCGAGACGACTGGATTACTCCTGTCTAGTATCCTTCCAAGTTCCATTGTCCTGCACAGGCCTGTTTCCCCTGATTATCCGGCATAAATCCACCTCTGACTATTCAGGTACTTTATCATCACTGACTTCGATAGACTCTGTTGATCAGCAGCTGCTCCATTATGGCCCAGTGGGTCCACATACCTGCCAGTTGTAACAGGTATACAATTATATTAGCATAAGTTGTTTGAAAAGTTAGTGTCTATTTAAGGACTCTTTTTTTGCACACTTATACAGGAAAGAAGTTTTTGATCCCTTATATGTTCATGGACTCCTCTAGATGTGTAGTATTTATGATTACATGCCCCTGCAGGTTGATCTATGTAGGGGAGATGACTATGTTTTTTAGATGGAATCAATAGCGCAGTCGACTGCGCTATTCTATCGAAAAACGGAAACCATTAGCAATGTTTCCGTCACCATTAATATCAATGGTGATGCAAACGGAAGCTAAGGTTTCCGTTTGACTTTCCGTTGTGGGGTTTCACGACGGAAACCTCAGACAGAACCCCTCAACGGAAAGCCAATGCTGATGTGAACAGGCCCTAAAACACCCAGATTAATAAAATATCCAGAATAAAGCCAATATAGGGTTACCTGTTCAGTCCAGCACAGTTTATAAAGGCCTTTTTAAGCAATTCTCTTTAACCAGTTCAGGACCGGGCTATTTTGCGCCTTCTGGACCAGACACCGTTTAGCCATTTTTAGCACGTGTTCGTTAAATGGCTATAACTTTTTTATTTGTTGGGCTAACGACGTGATTTTTGCGACGTTTTTTCCGTAGACAATGCAGGTTTCATTTTTTATCGTTTTTATACACACCTTTTTTGCTATTTTAGAATTATTATTCATAAAGTTTGAAAATAATAGTAAAAAAAATAAGCTTTTTTACGTTTCAGCTATTTTTTTTGGGTAATAACATAGTTTTACCCTAAAATAGACCTTTTATTTGTGATCGTCATTGTCTACCGTAAATTTTAATATATTACATGTCTATATTAGGGTAATTGGGTCAGCGCTAGCGTTACAACAATGATTGGCGGGGGGAACGGTTTTTTTTGGGGTGGGTATTTAATGTGTATTTATTATTTAATTTTTTTTTGCACTTTACTTTATTATTTTTTTATTACTATGGTCTGTCCCTCAAAGGTCAAAAAAGACCTTTGGGGAACTTTATATATTTTTTTTCTTTCTTTTACACCAGGCTTTTCCCCTGTAATTGGAGCTGCACAGCAGCCCCAGTTACAGGGGAAATCAGCCCTCTCATAGTGACGATTGTCACTAACTGGGCTGTGCTGGGTCTAGTTAGACCCAGCAACAGTCTGCCACTAACAGCACCCGGCGATCATGTGACCTGTCACATGATCACCGGGAGGAATAGAGACAGCGCCGCTGCTGCTGTCTCTATTCCTATACACAGCGTTCATTGAACGCTGTGTAAAAAGACATCGGAGAAGACAGAAGCAGTGAAAGCTGCTTCTATCCTCTCCTCAGGGTCCCCGGCAGTCACTGACAGCCGGAGACCCGACATTCAGCTGCCCGATCGCGCGGGCAGCAAGTTAAAACCCGAGCCGTAAAAAGTCTATGGCTCGGGTTTTAAGGACCCTGACCGCTGGCTGTAAATATACAGCCAGCGGTCGGGAACCAGTTAAACATATGCTCTGCTGGTATTTAGCCACCACAAGGCGGTCTAACATTTTTTGATTAAGTAGGAAATAGCTTTTTTTTTCCCAAAATTTTTTTTCTATGTCCCTCCACTGAGTTAACATGTCACTTGATCATATAATGGGTTATAATGAAGAAATTATTTAACAGGGCCACCCTGACAGTGATTAACGCAACAGGGATAGGCCTATTTGTGCTTAGATGCTTAAAGAGACTCTGTCACCACATTATAAGTGCACTATCTTCTACATAATGTGATCGGCGCTGTAATGTAGATAACAACAGTCTTTTTTATTTAGAAAAACGATCAATTTTGCTGTAACTTACTCACACATTAATGTTACTGAAGTGTCTTGAGAGTGAATAGACATCACCATGTCTATTCCCAATCCCGACACTTCGGTAACGTTTGTGTGGGACTTAATGACAGCAAGCGTAAGCTGTCATATACAACGTGATCTCGCGAGATCACGCTTGCTGTCATTAAGTCCCACACAAACGTTACCGAAGTGTCAGGAGTGTGAATAGAAATCGCATCCTGGCTGGAGGTGATGTCTATTCACTCTCAAGACACTTCAGTAACATTAATGTGTGAGTAAGTGGAAGCACAGCATGATCTAGCAAGATCACTATGTGCTGAGTATATGAATGGAGAGAAGTGTATGACGCTGATTGGTCAGCGTCATACACTCCTCTTTACAACGCTCACTTGGTCAAAAGCTAAAAAACGCCCAGTTGGGCATTAAGAAAGGCATTAGCATAAATCTAAATAAGGTCATAACTCTATCAAAATTTATAGTTTTTCTAAATAAAAACCACTGCTGTTCTCCACATTACAGCGCCGATCACATTATGTAGAAGATAGAGCACTTATAATCTGGTGACAGAGATTCTTTAAGATCAGCTTTTAACTACAACAGTTATGATTGTTGCTAGGGAGAGGGTCACGCATCTCCCTAGCGATGCAATTTAAAGATATCCCATTGGCGGATATTCTGATCTAACAGCGCCTGCACCACTCGTACTGCTGGCACATGTGCAGTTATCTGATCTGAGTGGTGTTATATTTTTTGTAGGCTTGGTGGAGTAGTAACATTAGGACGTCGGTGCATGTGCAGTGGACAACATTGGGTCTGGTCCCGCCCTGACGCGGCACAGATCCATATAGTATAAGTTTCATTATTTTGATACTTAATTTCTTGCAACTTTATATAGGTGCTCTTTGTTACGAACTCTTTTTAGGTTAAACTAAATTTTGTGGGTTTATTCCTTATTTGTAATGACATGAAAGTGGGAGGAATTAACTCTTCACATATAGATTGGTTAACCCTGAGTGGGAGCCTCATAAATACTTGCACAATCTATATGTTATGTTTGCTTGACAAAGACTCAAAAATTGCATGTGTTTCATTTGGGGCTGTTAATAAACACTTGATTTTTTGCCAATGGATGCTGTCACGTATCTTTCTGTATTAAACGTGGGACTGTCATAGGATGCCACTTTTGAGACGTCAGTTTCTAAAATGTCTGACCTGCTCTTATTGTAAATTGGAAGCATCTAGAAGTAACAACAGTTCGAAGCGGTGGACCACGCAAACTCACGGAGTGCTGAAGAGCCTGGTGTGTATAAATCTTCTATCCTCTGTTGTATCCCTCACTACAGCGATCCGCACTGCCACTAGAAGGGACATCAGCACCAGAACTGTGTGTTCGGAGCTTCATCACATGGGTTTCCATGGTCGCTGCACACAAGCCTAAGATCACCATGCACAATGTCAAGCGTCGGCTGGAGTGGTGTAAAGCACATCGTCACTGGACTCTGGAGCAACGTGTTCTCTGGAGTGATGAAAATGTCTCACTATCTGGCAGGCTGATGGAGGAATCTGGGTTTGGTAGATGCCAGGAGAACGCAACCTACCGGAATGCATAGTGCCTACTGTAACGTGAAGAAGGGTCTGCGGCTGTTTTTCAGGATTTAGACCCTGTATAATCAGGAAAGGAAATGCTATAGCATATAAAGACATTTTGGACAACTGTATCTTCCAACTTTGTGGTAACGGTTTGGGGTTCAGTCCTTTCCTGTTCCAGCTTGACTGTGCCAATGTGCAGGCAGTGAGCTCCATAAAGACATGAGGTGAGGAGTTTGTTGTGGAGGGTGAACAGAGCCCGGACCTCAATCCCATCCAACACCTTTGGAATTAATTGGCGCACCGATTGCGAGCCAGACCTTCTCGTCCATCATCAGTGCCTGACCTCACGGGGGTATGGACTTTGCAGAGGGAGTTTCCAGGTCGTATCCCCGGAGTAGTCTCGAGTAGCAACAGCTGATGGCTTGCAGATGGTATTCCAAAGCATTTTAGGCAGAAGTATGGTCATACAAATTTGGGGTCAGGGCTGGGAGAGTTTCTGCGGAACGGGAACACAGATATAAACTGAAGGTAAAAGTGTGACATTAAGAAGGTGAAACAAGGTGATGCCTCCTACAAATAAATGTAAAAATAAAATAGGTAAACAAGTATATTCAGACATTTTTCTATTGTAAATGTTTCCATGGAGACCAAATAGTTTGCAGCTTTTACAACAAATGTAAAAGCACTTATACATACATATATCTGGTGAAGAATATAATGCGTTTTTGTGTCATACAGCAAAAACTCTAATAACACGGAAGTTTCACTTGTCATCCATATAATCTTACTTGAAAGTGTTCTTTAAACCCTTCAGGACACAGCCTGTTTTGGCCTTTTGCACACAGCCGATATTTTCAAATCTGACGTGTCACTTTATATGGTAATAACTTTGAAATTCTTTCACCTATCCAAGCAATTCTGAGACTGTTTTCTTGTGACATATTGTACTTTATGTTAGTGGAAAAATTTGGTCGATAAATTCAGTGTTTATTTGTGAAAAACACCAAAATGTAGAGAAAATTTGCAAAAATTTGCATTTTTCTAAGTGTAAATATATCTGCTTGTAAAACATAGTAATACTACACAAAATAGTTACTAGTTAACTTTTCCCATATGTGTAGACATATTTGGATTGGTATCGTTTTTCGAACATCCTTTTATTTTTCCAGGACCTTACAAGGCTTAGAAACTTAGCAGCAATTTCTCCAATTCTTAGGAAAATTTCTAAAACCTATTTTTTGATGGACCCGTTCAGTTCTGAAGTGGCTTTGAGGGCCTTATATATTAAAAATCCCCATAAGTCATCCTTTTAAAAAAAACAAAAAAAACTGCACCTCTCAAAATGTTTTTAAAATAGCATTTAGAAAGTTTCTTAAGCCTTTAGATGTTTCACAGAAATTAAAGCAATATTTTTTTTAGAAACTCCATTTTAATCCATTTTTTTTCTGTAACACAGAAGGTTTTACCAGAGAAATGCAACTCAATATTTAATGCCCAGATTCTACAGTTTTCAGAAATATCCCACATGTAGCTCTAGTGTGGTAATGGACTGAAACATCGGCATCAGAAGCAAAGGCGCACCTAGTGGATATTGGGGCCTCCTTTTTATTAGAATATATTTTAGGCACCATGTCAGGTTTGAAGAGTTCTTGTAGGGCCAAAACATTGGAAACACCCCCAAAAAGACACAATTTGGCAAACTAAACCCCTCAAGGAATTTATAGAGGGGTATAGTGAGCATTTTGACCCTTTTTTGCTACATTTAGTGGAATTAGACCGTGAAAATGAAAATCTAAATTTTTTCCAATGAACTGTATAAATTATCAATTTTTACGAGGCATAAAGGAGAAAAAGCACACCAACATTTAAAAAACAATTCCTGATTACGGCAATACCCCATATGTGGTAATAAACATCTTTTTAGCCCCACGGCAGGGCTCAGAACGGAAGGAGCGCTATTTGGCATTTGGAGCTTAAGTTTTGCTGGAATGGTTTTCGGGTGTCATGTCGCATTTGCAAAGCCCTGAGGGACCAAAAAAGTAGAAACACCCCATAAGTGACCCCATTGGAAGCTACACCCCTTAAAGGGAATGTGTTGCCAGTAAAACATGTTTGTTTTTTTTTAGTTAAACAATTAGTGTGTAGGGGATTAAACATTGTTTTAATTTTTTTTATTTTTTTCACGAGTCAGGAAATATTATAAATTGGATTCAATTTATAATATTTCCCAGCACTGGTCACTAGATGGAGCACTTCCCAAAATTGCAGCATTGCATGTGGTAAAGCAACCACATTGCTTTATGCTGCAAAATTGGGAAAAAATCCCTCGCTCTAGTGAGCTCTCAGAATCCCCCCCTCCTTTATCCTGGCTAGTGCCGGGAGAAACGAGGGGTTTGAACGGTCTAACCTCCTACACTGTGTGTCGCCATTTTTTGAGCTAACACACAGTGTAGAAGGTTTGCATACACTAGTAAAACACACTGAAACACGAACATACATAGAAATCACTTACCTGCTCCAGTCGCCGCCGCGCCCTCCGGTCCGTCCGCTCCGTCTGCTGCCGCTGCTCCATGTGCACAAGTCCGGAAGCCGCGACCGGAAGTAGTAATCTTACTGCCTGGCCGCGACTTCCGGTCCACAGGAAAATGGCGCCGGACGGCGCGCATTTCAAATCGGACTGTGTGGGAACGGCGCATGCGCCGTTCCCACACACACGCCGTACACCAAAGTGGATGGAACGGGCCCCGTTCGCAGTCCCTATGGGACTGGAGCTGCCGTATTCCATGTCTGTATGTGTCGTTAATCGACACATACAGAAATGGAAAAAAAATGGCAGCCCCCATAGGGAAGAAAAAGTGTAAAAATAGAAAAAAGTAACACACAAACACACAAATAAATATAAACGTTTTTAATAAAACCCTAACATAAAACTGATATAAAAAAAAAAATGTTGGTGACACTGTTCCTTTAAGAAATCTATCTAGCGGTATAGTGAGCATTTAGACCCCTCTTAGGTCTTTTGCAGAATTTATTAGAATTAGGCCATGAAAATTAATATCAAAATTTTTCCAATATAATGTTGCATTTTTTCATTTTCACAAGGGATAAAGGAGAAAAAGCACAAGAAAATTGTAAAGCTATTTCTCCCGAATACGGCAATACCCCATATGTGGTCATAAACTGCTGTTTGGACACACGGCATGGTTTAGAAAGGCAAGAGCGCTATTTGGCATGCAGATTTTGCTGGAATGCCTTTTGGGCGCCAAGTCGCATTTGCAAAACTACCTAAGATACCAGAGTACAGTGGAAGCCCGCAAAAGTGACCCCAATTTGGAAACTACACCCTTCAGGGCATTCAACCCCTTCCCACCGCAGCCCTTTTTCAGATTTTCATTTTTGTTTTTCCTCCCCACCTTCCAAAAGTCATAACGTCTTTATTTTTCCATCTATATAGTCCTACGAGGGCTTGATTTTTGCAGGACGAGTTGTAGTTTTTAGTAGCACCATTTATTTTGCCATATAATGTACTAGTAAATGGGAAAAAAAATTATTTGTGGGGTAGAAAATGAAAAAAAACAGCGATTCCTCCATGGTTTTTTGCGCGCCGTTTTTACGGAATTCACTGTGCAATTAAAACAACATGTTAATTTTATTCTCTGGGTTAATACGACTACGGCGATACTAAATATATATATAGTTTTTTCTGTATTTTACTACTTTTACAAGTAAAAATCTAAGTGTAAAAACTAAAATTTATTTTGTGTCGCCAAATTTCCGAGAGCCACAACTTTTTTATTTTTCCGTCAATTAAGCGGTATGATGGCTTGTTTTTTGCAGGATAAGCTGTAGTTTTGAATAATACCATTTTGGTGTAAATGCGACGGTATGATCACTTTTTATTTCATTTTTTGTGGGAGATTAGGTGACCAAAAAATAGAGATTCTGGCGATTAAATTTTTTTTTTTTAGGGCGTTCACCGTGCGGGTTAAATAATGATATATTGTAATAGTTCAGACTTTTACGAACGCAACAATACAAATTATGTTTATTTATTTATTTTTTTACTATGCTCTAGGGGGAAAATTGATTATTTTTGAACTTTTAATATTTTTATTTTTTTTTACACAAAAAAAAACCTTTATTTAACACATTTTTACTTTTTTATTAGTCCCCCTAGGGGACTTCAACCAGCGATCGTTAGATCGCTTGCACGATATACTGCAATACTAATGTATTGCAGTATATCGTGATTCTGACAGGCAACTAATAAGCCCTGCCGGAGGTGTACAAAGATGGCGGACCTGAGGGTCTTCATTAGGTCCCCAGCCAGCCATAGCAACAATCGCCCCCCCCCGCGATTGCGTTGCGGGGGGTGCGATGAGCCGTTAGAGGGGGTCGGCCCCCTCTTTCTAACGATTTAAATACTACGGTCCCTGTGCGATGCCGCTAGTTACTCTGAGGTGTCGGCTGTAACAAACAGCCGACACCGGCATCGTATGGATCAGGTTCACTCCGTGACCCCGCTCCATACTTCCCTTACCCGACTTTGGCGTATGGATACGTCAAATGTCGGGAAGGGGTTAACATTTGCCTGGACATATGATAGGGCTCAGAAGTGAAGAGCAACATGAGCATTTGAGGCTTATTTTGGTGATTTTCACCGCATTGGTCCGAATAGTAAAACAAGCCCCCAAGTAGTGACCCCTATTTTGCAAACTACAACCCTTAAGGCATTTTCAGGGGTGTAGTGAGCATTTTGACCCAACAGGTGTTTTTTCATTAGAAATTATGTGGAGCTGTTGGGGCAAAGTGAAAATTGCACTTTTCCACTGATATGCCATTTTAGTGCACAAAATGTTGGGCCCAGTTTGTGCTACTGAAGACAAATACCTCATAAACTGTACGGGTACTCCCGGGTATGGGAATATCATATATGTGGACAAAAACTGATTTTTGGGCATGCTGTGGGGCTCTGAAGGGAGGGAGCACCATTTTGATTTTGGAGCACAGATTTTGCTTGGTAGTAGTTCTGCTTGGGGTTTTATTGGTGTTTCAGTTTATAATGTCAGGGCATATGTGATCGGTGCGGTGTACATCACGGTATAATAAGAGGGTATAATAATGGGGTAAATAAATAATATTTCATAGATGTGTTGCCAGTGTTGCACTGATAAATGGTGCCCGATCTTATCCGCTTTTGGAACATTCTGCACATTTAGTGTCGGCATATTCTGAGAGCCATAACCTTTTTTTTTAAACGGAGCAGTGTAAGGGCCTATTTTTTGCGGGACAATGTGTGATTATTTTTGGTACCATTTTGGGGTACATGCAAGTTTTTGATCACTTTTTATTCTGTTTTTTGAGAGGCGTGGTGCCAAAAAAACAGCAATTCTGCTATTGTTTTATTCTTCTTCTTTTTTTTACAGTGTTCCCCGTGAACTATAAATTACATATTTAATTTATTCTGCTGGTTGATGCGATTACGGCGATACCATATGTTGTTTTTTTTAAAAATGTTTTATAGTGTTTGCACAATAAAAATGACTTTTTTTTTGCGGAACAAACTGTAGTTTTTAGTGGTACCATTTTTGGGTACATGCAAATTTTTGATCCCTATTTATTAAATTTTTTGGTAGGTGAAGAAACAAAAAAATAGCGATTCTGGTATAGTTTTTTATTATTATTTTTTACGGCGTTCACCCTGTGGTATAAATAACATTATATTTTTATAGTTCAGGCCGTTATGGACGTGGCGATATCATTTATGTATAGTTCATTTATTGTTTTCATTTTTTCCTAATAAAGAACTTGATAAGGGAAAAACATTTTTTTTTACTTTTTTTTTTTTAGTCCCACTATGGATTTGAAGATCCAACTATTCGATCATTGGTATAATACCCTGCAATACTTACATATTGTATGGTATTATACCTGTCAGTTACACACTGACAGGCATCGTATTAAGTCCTACCTCTAGTTGGACCTAATCTCCTTCCGTAGATGGCAGACCCGGAGGCCTTTGTTAGGCCTCCAGTTGCCATAGCAACCGTCAGCACCCCAGCTGTGGTCCCCTTCAGCACCCTGATAGGTAGTGGTTGCAGTTCTGTCAAAGGGAGATGGCTCCCTTGCAATAACGATCACCACCTCGGAATTCTCCCCACCCCCTGTTGTGCAGGGAGCTTCATCACGGCCCTAGTGAATGGGACCGTGTTGTCGTTTCCTCCACAGTTTGTGGCTGGTAGTGCCACTATCAAGGGAAAAATTGTGAAGGGGTCACAACTCTAAACTAGTACTGTGGCACCTCCATTCTCAGGTTTGGTGGTGGTTCCGGGCAGTCAGACCTCCACTGAACAGAAACCTATTGTAGCGATATGCCATAAATTTATGAGATGGGAAAACCCCTTTAAAATCATACAGCAGTTTGACATTACAAGTAAAAATAAATGGGAAAAAATAATTAATAATTTGTAAATAAAGTTTATTAAATCACAAAAAAAAGAGAACATCATTTTTTTTGAATAAACATTTATTTAAAAAAAAAGTCTTAATAAATATTTACATATTTGGTTTTCCCATACACATAATAACCAGCGCAATAAATATAAAAAAAATGGCAAGGCTACTTATTGTATATTTCTTGTGGTCTAGTCCAGGGAACTCAAATACGCGGCCCGCGGGCTGCATGCGCCCCTGAGGTTGTGATCAGCGGCCCGCAGGGCACCATAGCTCCCTTGGGAGAGGAGAGAGTAGGCTGAAGTAAGTCTGAGTGCTAGAAGCGGCTCTGCTACGGGAAACCCCTGATATCACTGTCCATATAAGAAGCATAGCAGGAGTCCCAGGCAGAATGCTAAATGCTGCTCTGCTCCGGGACTCCGGCTCTGGGGATGCTCCTGACATCACAGTCCATATATGGACAGCGATGTCAGAAGCATAGCAGGAGACCCAGGCAAAGTGCTAGAAGTGGCTCTGCTCCGGGACTCCGGCTCTGGGGATGCCCCTAACATCACTGTCCATATATGGACAGTGATGTCAGAAGCATAGCAGGAGTTTAAGGTAAAGCGCTAGAAGCCCCTGACATCAGTATCCATATATGGACAGTGATGTCAGAAACAGAGCTGGAGTCCCAGGCAGAGCGGACTCCGACTCTGGGGTTGGCCCTGACATCACTCTCCATATATGGAAAGCGATGTCGGGAGCAGAGAATTCGAGTCCAAGGCTAGTAGTGCTCTGCCTGGGAAATCCGGCTCTGTGGTTGCCCCTGATATCACTGTCAATATATGGACAGTGATGTCAGGGGCTTCCCAAGAGTTTAGGAGCAGAGCCTATACTAGGGCTTTGCTCTGGTACTCCGGCCCTGGTGTTGCCCCGGACACCACATTCTGGTCCAGGAGGATCCCCTGACGTCACTGTCTATGGACAGTGATGTCAAGAGCTCCTCCAGCTGTGGAATCCCCGGCCAAAGCGTTGGCAACGCTCTGGATGGGGATTCCCTTCCTAGTGGGAGCCCCAATGGAGCTATCTACTGGGGCGGTGGCACTATCTTCTGTGTCATTATCTACAGAGGGCACTGTGGTAATATCTAGGGGGTGGCATTATCTACAGAGGGCACTGTGGCAATATCTAGGGGGGTGGCATAATCTACAGAGGGCACTGTGGCATTATCTATAGAGGGCACTGTGGCATTATCTACAGAGGGCACTGTGGCATTATCTACAGAGGGCACTGTGGCATTATCTACAGAGGGCAATGTGGCACTATCTACAGAGGGCACTGTGGAATTATCTCCAGAGGGCACTGTGGCATTATCTACGGTGTGTGTGGCCATATCTACTGAGGGCACTGTGGCATTATCTACGAGTGGGTGTGTGGCAGTATCTACAGAGGACACAGTGGAAGTATCCACAGAGGGCACTGTGGCATTATCTACATAGGGCACTGTGGCACTATCTAAAAAGTGGCTGCCCAATCTTGACATTCTTGTGTCTAACAAACGCTGCCAACTGAGCCACCGGACTGCATTTAGCGACACTTAAACTGGGAAACTGGATTGTTTTAACCTCTTAACGCCGAAGGACGGATAAATCCGTCCTCAGCAGCTGCTAGTTCGCGCAGGAGGACGGATATATCCGTCCTGTGATGGCGCGGGTACTGAGACTGTACCCACGCGATCAGCAGCAGGAGCACGGCTGTTATACACAGCCTGGCTCCTGCTGCAACTGCCGGAATCGAAGCGCACTCCGATTCCGGCAGTTTAACCCATTAAATGCCGCTGTCAATAGTGACAGCGGCATTTAATGTGTTTGACAGAGGGAGGGAGCTCCCTCTGTCACCCCATCGGCGCCCCCGCAAACAAATCGCGGGTCGCCGTCGGGTTTCCATGACAGCCGGGGGTCTAACAAAGACCCCCAGGTCTGTCTTCCGCAACTGCCTGTTAGGCGATGCCAGAGGCATGACTTAACAGGTTGCCTGTCAGTTTTACACTGACAGGCAATAATGCTTTGGTATACTAAGTATACCAAAGCATTATATATGCGATCGGCACATCGCATAGTGAAGTCCCCTGGTGGGACTAAAAAAAATATGTTAAATAAAGTTTGTGAAAAAAAAATTAAAAAAATTACAGTGAAAATCAAATAAAACTACTTTCTTTGCCCAAAAAGTGGTTTTATTTAGTAAAAGTGTCAAAACAAATCACACATACACAGATATGGTATCCCCGCGATCGTAACAACTTGACCAATAAAATGAACACATTAATTAAACCGCCGGATGAACGGCGTCCAAAAAAAACACAAAAAACAACGGCAAAATTCGCTCTTTTCTCCCATTCCCCCCATAAAAAATTAAATAAAAATTCCTTTGTACCCCAAAATAGTACTAATGAAAACTACACATTGGCCCGCAAAAATCAAGCCCACATACGGCCATATTGACGGAAAAATAAAAACGTTACGGCTCTTGGAATGCGGCGATGCAAAAACAAGTAATTTTTTTCTAAAAGGCTTTTTATTGTGCAAACGTAGGAAAAACATATAAAACCTTTACATATTTGGTATCCCCGTAATCGTGCCGACCCATAGAATAAAGGTAACATGTTATTTACGCTGCATAGTAAACGGCGTAAATTTATAACGTGAAAATCAATGCTGGAATAGCTGCTTATTTTCAATACTCTCCTAAAATAAAGTAAATAAAAGTTAATCAATATGTTATAAGCATCTAAAAATGGTACAATTACAAAATACAACTCGTCCCGCAAAAAACAGCCCTTATACGGCTATGTCGACGGAATAAAAAAAAAATTATGACTCTTGGAATGTGACCGTGAAAAAACAAAAAATAATCCTTGGTCATTAACGTGCAAAATGGCCCGGTCATTAAGGGGTTAATAAGCACGTGGAGTAAACTCGCAAATTTAATAAAAGTTCAAACCGAATGGTGTTATTATAGTAATATAGTGTTATAGTAGTTCAAATAACTAATTGATTAACAAATAATTTTGTAGTGTATCAAATTTGAAAGTAATGCGGCCCGACCACTTCAAATTTTTTCAATGTGTGGCCTATTTACCCAGCCGAGTTTGAGACCCCTGCTCTAGTCTGTAGAAGTAGATATTTATGGATGCCCCTGTCTTTATATAAGGCCTTCATCAGTATATAGATATATTTCTGTTATCTATACACTATACTCCTAACACAGACATCATAGACTGACGACCGATTCTCTTGGAGGGGCACAGAATTCCAACATTTATCTGTAATTAGTTTTGCTTTTGTTTTTCAGTTCTCCACATTGCGCTGTCTCCTTTTTCATAGACGGCAGACTGGGCACTTTACAGCAGGACTGGCGCTAGACATTACCATAACATGGTGCTGAAAGTAACATTCCTCTCATTCCTGTATATTTCTATAAGAACCTGACACTGATATGTGGGATTGTATATCAGAAAATATCTGGCTTAAATGAAACTCATCTTTACTATATCTTAAAGTGTGCTGCCGTTTTTCTCTTCCTGGTTTCCAAACATTAAGAAAGAAAATATTGATTTAATGGCCGTTAATTCCAAAGAGAAAAAATAATATATACACTACCGTTTAAAAGTTTGGGGTCACCCAGACAATTTTGTGTTTTCCATGAAAACTCACACTTATATTTATCAAATGAGTTGCAAAATGACTAGAAAATATAGTCAAGACATTGACAAGGTTAGAAATAATGATTTTTATTTGAAATAATAATTTTCTCCTTCAAACTTTGCTTTGGTCTTGGAATGCTCCATTTGCAGCAATTCCAGCATTGCAGACCTTTGGCATTCTAGCTGTTAATTTGCTTAGGTAATTGGGAGAAATTTCACCCCATGCTTCCAGAAGCCCCTCCCACAAGTTGGATAGGCTTGATGGGCACTTCTTGCGTACCATACGGTCAAGCTGCTCAATGTACAAGGTGGGCCATTTATATGGATACACCTAAATAAAATGGGAATGGTTGGTGATATTAACTTCCTGTTTGTGGAAAAACAATGGTGTGCTTGGTTTTAACGTTACTTTATTCTTTCATGAGTTATTTACAAGTTTCTGACCACTTATAAAATGTGTTCAAAGTGCTGCCCATTGTGTTGGATTGTCAATGCAACCCTCTTCTCCCACTCTTCACACACTGATAGCAACACCGCAGAAGAAATGCCAGCACAGGCTTCCAGTATCCGTAGTTTCAGTTTTCTGCACATCTCGTATCTTCACAGCATAGACAATTGCCTTCAGATGACCCCAAAGATAAAAGTCTAAGGGGGTCAGATCAGGAGACCTAGGGGGCGATTCAATTGGCCCACGATGACCAATCCACTTTCCAGGAAACTGTTCATCTAGGAATGCTCGGACCTGACACTCATAATGTAACCCATAACTTGTAAATAACTCATGAAAGAATAAAGTAACGTTAAAACCAAGCACACCATTGTTTTTCTTGTGAAATTCTCGATAAGTTTGATGTGTCACATGACCCTCTTCCCATTGAAAAAACTAAAGTTGGATACAAAATGTCCGACTTCAAAATGGCCGCCATGGTCAACACCCAGCTTGAAAAGTTTCCCCCCTCCCATATACTAATGTGCCACAAACAGGAAGTTAATATCACCAACCATTCCCATTTTATTTAGGTGTATCCATATAAATGGCCCACCCTGTATTACAAGTGGATGTGCGATCCATGTCTAGTCTCACATACTGACAGATCCCCAACTCCATTTGCTGAAATGCAGCCCCAAACGTTCAAGGAAACTCCACCATGCTTCACTGCTGCCTGCAGACCCTCATTATTGTACCGCTCTCCAGGACCCTCCACCATACATCACTGTCGCCTGCAGACCCTCATTATTGTACCGCTCTCCAGGACCCTCCACCATGTGTCACTGTCGTCTGCAGACCCTCATTATGGTACCGCTCTCCAGGACCCTCCACCATGCGTCACTGTCGTCTGCAGACGATCATTATTGTACCGCTCTCCAGGACCCTCCACCATGCTTCACTATCGTCCACAGACCCTCATTATTGTACCGCTCTCCAGGACCCTCCACCATGCGTCACTGTCGCCTGCAGACCCTCATTATTGTACCACTCTCCAGGACCCTCCACCATGGGTCACCGTCGTCTGCAGACCCTCATTATTGTATCGCTCTCCAGGACCCTCCACCATGCTTCACTGTCGTCTGCAGACCCTCATTATTGTACCGCTCTCCAGGACCCTCCACCATGCGTCACTGTTGCCTGCAGACCCTCATTATTGTACCGCTCTCCAGGACCCTCCACCATGCTTCACTGTCGTCTGCAGACCCTCATTATTGTACCACTCTCCAGGACCCTCCACCATGGGTCACCGTTGTCTGCAGACCCTCATTATTGTACCAGTCTCCAGGACCCTCCACCATGCTTCACTGTCGTCTGCAGACCCTCATTATTGTACCGCTCTCCAGGACCCTCCACCATGCGTCACTGTTGCCTGCAGACCCTCATTATTGTACCGCTCTCCAGGACCCTCCACCATGCGTCATGGTCGCCTGCAGACCCTCATTATTGTACCGCTCTCCAGGACCCTCCACAATGCGTCACTGTCGCCTGCAGATCCTCATTATTGTACTGCTCTCCAGGACCCTCCACCATGCGTCACTGTCACCTGCAGACCCTCAATATTGTACCGCTCTCCAGGACCCTCCACCATGCGTCACTGTCGCCTGTAGACCCTCATTATTGTACCGCTCTCCAGGACCCTCCACCATGCGTCACTGTCGCCTGTAGACCCTCATTATTGTACCGCTCTCCAGGACCCTCCACCATGCGTCACTGTCACCTGCAGACCCTCAATATTGTACCGCTCTCCAGGACCCTCCACCATGCGTCACTGTCGCCTGCAGACCCTCATAATTGTACCGCTCTCCAGGACCCTCCACAATGCGTCACTGTCGCGTGCAGACCCTCATTATTGTACCGCTCTCCAGGACCCTCCACCATGCGTCACTGTCGCCTGCAGACCCTCATTATTGTACCGCTCTCCAGGACCCTCCACCATGCGTCACTGTTGCCTGCAGACACTCATTATTGTACCGCTCTCCAGGACCCTCCACCATGCGTCACGGTCGCCTACAGACCCTCATTATTGTACCTCTCTCCAGGACCCTCCACCATGCGTCCTGGTCGCCTGCAGACCCTCATAATTGTACCGCTCTCCAGGACCCTCCACAATGCGTCACTGTCGCGTGCAGACCCTCATTATTGTACCGCTCTCCAGGACCCTCCACAATGCGTCACTGTCGCCTGCAGACCCTCATTATTGTACCGCTCTCCAGGACCCTCCACCATGCGTCACTGTTGCCTGCAGACACTCATTATTGTACCGCTCTCCAGGACCCTCCACCATGCGTCACGGTCGCCTACAGACCCTCATTATTGTACCGCTCTCCAGGACCCTCCACCATGCTTCAATGTCGTCTGCAGACCCTCATTATTGTACCCCTCTCCAGGACCCTCCACCATGCGTCACGGTCGCCTGCAGACCCTCATTATTGTACCGCTCTCCAGGACCCTCCACCATGCGTCACTGTTGCCTGCAGATCCTCATTATTGTACCGCTCTCCAGGACCCTCCACCATGCGTCACTCTCGCCTGCAGACCCTCATTATTGTACTGCTCTCCAGGACCCTCCACCATGCGTCACTCTCGCCTGCAGACCCTCATTATTGTACCGCTCTCCAGGACCCTCCACCATGCGTCACTGTCGCCTGCAGACCCTCATTATTGTACCGCTCTCCTGCCCTTCGGCGAACAAACTGCCTTCTATTACAGCCAAATATTTCATATCAGTCCAGAGCACCAGCTGCCACTTTTCTGCACCCCAGTTCCTATGTTTTCGTGTATAGTTGAGTCACGTGGCCTTGTTTCCACGTCGAAGGTATGGCTTTGTGGCCGGTAACACCAAATATTGATTTGATTTAGATTTCTCTTCTGTACATTCACTTTGTATTTTGTTAATTGATAAAAAGAAAACTATTAACACTTCCATTTTTAAAAGCATTCTTAATTCGCAGCATTTTTCCACAACTGCCTGAAACTTTTGCACAGTACTGAATATATATATATATATATATATATATATATATATCCTGAGATACAGCCTGTAATATAGTCCAGATCTAAGATTGTTTAAAGAGGCTCTGTCACCAGATTTTGCAACCCCTATCTGCTATTGCAGCAGATCGGCGCTGCAATGTAGATTACAGTAACGTTTTTATTTTTTAAAAACGAGCATTTTTGGCCAAGTTATGACGTCACAGCGTGATCTGGCAGAAGCTGGGCATTCTGAAGAGAAGTGGATGATACTTCTCTTCAGAACGCCCAGCTAGTAAAAGTAGTAAAAACGCCCCGATGTACGCACATAATACACGCCCACTTGGACTTTTACTTTTAAACACACCCACTTGGACTTTTGCAAGCCTCATTTGCATAAATACAAAAATGGTCATAACTTGGCCAAAAATGCTCGTTTTTTAAAAATAAAAACGTTACTGTAATCTACATTGCAGCGCCGATCTGCTGCAATAGCAGATAGGGGCTGCAAAATCTGGTGACAGAGCCTCTTTAACTGGCAACCCCTTATTCAAAGCAGTTTCCTGCTATTCAGTGATTTTTCTTGCATCCATCCCCTGAATGATACTTTTAACAACTTTTTTTGGAGTGTTTTGCCTTCTTCATGGTATCGACGCTTTTCTATGAAGCTGACTTCTCGGCGTTTGATCTAATTGTATATATGATACCATTTTTTTGAAACACCTTGGCTGCATGCAGTTGATCGCCATTATTTGACTTCCAAGGCACGCTTTGTAGCAATTTTCAAAAAAGCACAGCAGTTTTGTAAAGCCACTATATTTAATAATTTAGGTTTAGCTGCATTTAATTGACACTTAATTGACACTTACTGAGAGCCAGGACAGGCCATTTTAACAGATTAGTTGACTATTGCAGAGATTTATTGCGCCCCCCACCCCCTTCCAGAACATTTTTATATACTCCAATATTTGAAACTTGAAAATAGTTTTTTTATAAGCCCCAACATTCTGTTAACCGCACAAATACACAGTCACTAAATACACAAATGCTCACATATGAACTCCCACCACATACATGTACACACATACAGCATAAGCATGCTCACCACATACATGTACGCACATACAGTATAAGAATGCTCACCACATACATGTACGCACATACAGTATAAGCATGCTCACCACATACATGTACACACATACAGTATAAGCATGCTCACCACATACATGTATGCACATACAGTATAAGAATGCTCACCACATACATGTACGCACATACAGTATAAGCATGCTCACCACATACATATATGCAGATACAGTATAAGCATGCTCACCACATACATGTATGCACATACAGTATAAGAATGCTCACCACATACATGTACGCACATACAGTATAAGCATGCTCACCGCATACATGTACGCACATACAGTATAAGCATGCTCACCACATACATGTACGCACATACAGTATAAGCATGCTCACCACATACATGTACGCACATACAGTATAAGCATGCTCACCACATACATATATGCAGATACAGTATAAGCATGCTCACCACATACATGTATGCACATACAGTATAAGCATGCTCACCACATACATGTATGCACATACAGTATAAGAATTCTCACCACATACATGTACGCACATACAGTATAAGCATGCTCACCACATACATGTACGCACATACAGTATAAGAAGGCTCACCACATACATGCATCCACTAATACAAACACCACATACATACATACATACATGCGCACAACTCATCACATAGGGGCAGAAACACATACGCACAGGGCTGAATTTACAGCTCACACTTCCCTAGGCACTGAGCCTGAACACGCCCCCTTCAAATGCCCATTTGCGCTTGCCTATTATGAATTCTGAGCCCTTGTAATGATAATTTGTCAGTTTTAACAAAGAAGATCAACAATAAAACTATTCTTTGTCGTTGCTCATCAATGGTGATGCTGTAAAGATAATTGCATCGGTGGCACAATTGATAAATGTAAATGCCGCTCATAGTGACATTTAGGGTATGTCCAAACACAACGTAAGCAATGCTAATTTTTCTGCAATGGATTTCATTGCAGAAAATCTGCAGCGTATTAGAGTAGCAGCAGAGTTTTCGTTATTAAACTCAATAGGGAGGTAAAACCTGCAACAAATAGCAAATGTGGCGATTTTTGCGGCGGAAATGCAAAATCGCAAATCAGAAAAAAACCTTCTTTTGTATAAAATTCATAAAAAAGTTAATACCGCCCAGGCGTTGTCATAGCGATGCGTTCCTATGTACTCTGTCTAGGCTGGCCTCCTGAGATGACGTTTCATCTCATGTGACTGTTGTGTTTTCACAGCAGAGATTCTGCCCGAAAATCTGCACCACAATTTGGTGTGGTTTTTCGTGTCCTGCAGGTTCCAGGATGGACTCGCTGTGTACTTTTACGCAGCATATCCACCCTGTATAAACATAGCCTTCCACTTGACATTGCTGCCTAGTGCACAACCACTGCTGTTCAGTGGTGTGGACTGTGTTCCCCAAGACTCATGTGCTCTATTGGAAAATACAGGGCTCACTATGCTGTACCAGAATCTGTATACCTAGATTAGCCTACCCCTAAATCAGGGGTGTGGGACCTTTTTTCTGCCAAGGGCCATTTGGATATTTATAACATCATTGGCGGGCCATACAAAATTATCAACTTAAGAATTAGTCGGCTATATTTGGTCAAACATTTAATTGACTCACCCCTAATGTGATGGCTGGAACTGCTTCTCTTTATTGAGGCTTGTGAAGTTAGCCGGTACTGATGATGTTACTACTGCGTAGGTCAGCCTGTAGCGCAGGCGACTCTTAACGATGGTTACGTTTTGAAAAGAACTCGCAGCAGTAAGTTGTTCCGACTTACTTACTTAAAGGGGTTTTCCCATCAGGGACATTTATGACCTATCCACAGGATATGTCATAAATGTCAGCTAGATGCAGGTCCTACCTCTGGGACTCGCACCTATCTCTAGAACGGGGCCCCCTAAACCCTGTTCTACCTCTTTGTGTTCCGGTTGATTTCCAACCATGAAGAAGAAAACAGCGTAGCTCGCTGAGCTGCGCTGTTTCCATAACTCCTATAATAGTAAATGGAAGTTATGTAAGCAGCGTAGCATGAGAGTTACGTTGTTTCCAGAACTACTATTCAGTTCTCTGGGACTTCCGGAAACAGCATAACTCAGCAAGTTACGCTGTTTTCTTCTTCATAGTCGGAAATCACAAGCTTCAGCCACAACACAAAGAGGTAGAACGATGTTAAGAGGCCCTGTTCTTGAGATAGATCTGGGACCCAGAGGTGGGATCCGCATCTATGGGACATTTAGGACATAGTCTGTGGATATATCATAAATGTCCTTGATGAAAAAACCCCTTTAAGTCACCTGACCTCACTTTAAGTAAGTAGGGTGGACGGAGCCAAGGAGGGAATGACATGGCAGCAGAGGCGGTCAGAGCGAGGTCGGGGCGTGCTGTGACAGAAGTGGACCAGTCCAGTCACCTGACCACACGTCACTGACTTGAGGTAAGGTGACTGGACTGTGCCGGCCCGGGTGTGGACCAGTCCGGTCACCTGACCTTACGTCACGTCACTGACTCAGGTCAGGTGACCGGACTGGTCCACTCTTGGCCGGTACGCACCGACCTCACTCAGACCGCCACCGCCATACTTGGCTCTGTTACCTGTTCCTAAATGTGAGTGAGTAGGGCAGACAAAGACAAGGAGGGAATGACATGGTGGCAGCGGCGGTCAGAGTGAGGTCAGGGTGTGCTGTGACAGGAGTGGACCAATCCAGTCACCTGACCTCATGTCACTGACGTGAGGTCAGGTGACTGTGGACAGTGACGGCCCGCAGGGGCGTAGCTAAAGGCTCATGGGCCCTGGTGAAAGAATTTAGCCTGCCACTCCCCAACACCACCAGACCCCTGCGCACCCCCAGCTGCCTTGCCCGACAGACCCCATGAATGCCCCCATAGTATAATGCCCACCCATAGCTGCCCCCACAGTATAGTGCCACCACACAGTATAATGCCCCCATAGCTGCCCCCACAGTATAATGCCCCCCCTTAGCTGACCCCCACAGTATAATGCCACCATATCTGCCCCCCCCCACAAACGAATGCCCCCATAGCTGCCCCACAGTATAATGCCCCTATAGCTGCCCCCACAGTATAGGGCCACACATAGCTGCCACATACAGTATAATGCCCCCATAGCTGCCCCATACACTAAAATTCCCCCATAGCTGCCCAATACAGTATAATGCCCCCATAGCTGCCCCATACAGTATAATGCCCCCCATAGTTGTCCCACACACTATAATGCCCCATAGAGTATTTTGCCCCCCATAGCTGCCCCATAGAGTATAATGCCCCCCATACAGAATAATGCCCCATACAGTATAATGCCCCCCATAGCTGCCCTATAAATTATAATGCCCCAATACAGTATAATGCCCTCCATAGCAGCCACTTACAGTATAATGCCCCCCATAACTGCCCCATACTGTATAATGCCCTCATACAGTAGAATGCCATACATAGCTGCCACATACAGTATAATGCCCCCATAGCTGCCCCAGACAGTATAATTCTGCCCGTACAGTATAATGCCCCCCATAGCTGCCCCATACAGTATAAGGCCTCCCTTAGCTGTCCCATACCCAGTATAATGCCCCCATACAGTATAATGCCCCCTCAGCAGCTATCATGAGCCCCCCCTCCCATACCCAGTATAATGCCGCATATGTGCCTAATAGAAAAATAACAACATAATTACTTACCTATCCCCGTTCCCACGACGGGTGGAGGATCCTTCTCCACTTCTGCACTGTGCTGTGAGTGACTCGGCGCAGACAGGCGCGATGACGTCTCTACATCGTGCCTGCCTGCGTCGAGCCGCTCGCGGCACAGTGAATGCTGGAGAAAGGCTCCTGCTTTGCACCCAACTGAATGTGCATCAGCTGATGCTCTGCTCGGGGACTCCACTATTTCTGCTGACATCACTGTCCATATATGGACAGTGACTTCAGGGGTTTCCTATCGCTGGAGTCCCCGAGCAGAGCATCAGCTGAAGCTCTGCCTGGGGACTCCAGCATTGCTGCCAACGTCACTGTCCATATACGGACAGTGATGTCGGCAGCAGTACGGGAGTCCCCAGGCAGAACATCAGCTAATGATCTGCTCTGGGACTCGAGTACTGCTGCTGACGTCACTGCTGATATATGGACAGTGAAGTTGGCAGCAGTACTGGAGTCCCTGGGCAGAGCATCAGCTGATGCTCTGCTCGGGAACTCCAGCTATAGGAAACCCCTGAAGTCACTGACCACATGTCGGTGGCAGTGCTGGAGTCCCAAGCAAAGCGCTAGCTGATGCTCTGCTCGGGGACTCCAGCGATAGGCAATGTGACAGCCCCTTGCGGTCTTGCCATTGATAACACGCCGACATGAACAGCACAGGAAGCAAGCCCTCAGAAAAGCTACAGGTTTTCTGGGAACAACTTACCGGGTTTGAACAGCACCATTTAGTACCGAATCCTTAATGAAAGTACATTAGTAAGTGACTTATTTTTACATATAATTTTTGGTCCCCGGATAACTCCTTTAAGTTCCCTATAGTCAATGCAGGGACATAAGGTGGAATCTTTCTTCTCAACAAAACACAAAGGTGATCCAGTAGTAGATGTAGTTGGCCGGATAAAGCCTTTGTTAAATTCTCATCAGTTCTGGTTCAAAAAAAGGGTAGATAAGACAAAGGGTATTTTAGCTCCAGGTAACCATTCTATCAGGCAATAATATGAACGATGAGGACCTTTTCTGCAGTCTTTTTATCACAGACATCCTGAAATTCGGTAATGAGTTTTTAACAGAAACTTTAGAAATTTATGTGCTTTCTGGTAGTGAAGAAGTAGGTTTAGGCAGACAATTTAGCTGACAATATTCAGAGGTAAAATGTATACAACGTGTTTCCCAATTGATGGATTGTGAGTTGAAAGCCAAGCAAGATGTGGCCATAATAAGACATGTCCATTCTTTTTGTGGTCCAGGCTCCTGGGCAATGCACGGACTGTGGAAACCACGGTCGTGTGCATGGGCCCATTGAAATGAATGGGGCCGCAATTCACCCACATATTTGCGGGTGAATTGCGGCCGCAAAAATAAGTTCATGTGCATGGGGCCTAACTTCTTGATTATGAGGCTTGATGAGAATTTGAAGCTGCATGGTCTCATGAGTAATAGGCCCTGGTGATAGGGGTGACCTATCAACTATTTGCATGTCTACTGGTGCCGACTGTGTTAACAATGCAATATTATCATCATGAGCAAAGGTTATGCCGATAAAATTTCCACCAACCCCAGAGTCAAGCATTGCAGAACAAGAAATCCCATGTATTATAGTGAAGATGTGTATTGGCATTTTAAAATGAGACTCTGGTACCAACAACTTGTTTTCACCCTGTGCCAGAGAAGAAATTTAATATATTTTTTAATCCAACAGATTAGTTGTCTCCACTTTTATCTGTTCTTTTACATCAGTGACAGCAATTGTCCTACAGTTCTTATTTGGGTAATAAATAGCTTTTTCCTGTTGTAGAAAGGTTTAAATGACATGAACTTGCATAGGTTCAGATATGCAGTTAAGTCCAGAATTATTTGGACAGTGACACAAGTTTTGTCATTTTAGCTATTTACCAAAACATATTAAATATACGGTTACAAAATCAATATGGCTTTAAATTGCAGACTCTCAGCTTTAATTTGAGGAAGGGATTAGGAATTACAGCTCTTTAATATGTAGCTGCCTCTTTTTCAAGGGACCAAAGGTAATTGGACAATTTTCTCAAAAGCTATTTATTGGGCTGCATGGGCTATACTCTTGTTAATCCATCATCAATTAAGCAGGTAAAAGGTCTGGAGTTGATTCCAGGTGTGGCATTTGCATTTTGAAGCTGTTGCTGTGAATCCACAACATGAGGTCAAAGGAGCTCTCAATGCAAGTGAAACAGACCATCGTTATGCTGAAAAATAAGAAAATTAGGATGAAAATAAAAAAATAAATCAGAGAGATGGCACAAATGTTAGGAGTGGCCAAATCAACAGTTTAGTACATTCTTGAAAAAAAAAAAAAAAAAGAGCGCACTGGTGATCTCATGAACTCCAAAAGCCCTGGACATCCACGGAAGACAACAGTGGTGGATGATCACAGAATCCTGAGAAGGCTGGGGCCAGCGCTTGCTGACTCGTGTCTGCGGCTGTCAGGAGGTGATTGGAGCTGACAGCCTGCAGCCACGGACATTACATACCTATCTTCAGTCCGCTCAACGACTAAATCCCCGTCAAGCCAGGTGGTCGCTGTTCTTCACCCGTTTCCAATTTGTGCTCCACTACCGTCCCGCTGACAAGAATGTGAGGGCCGATGCCCTGTCCAGGTCATTTGAGACGGATGACACGGTGGAGTCCCTTCAAACTATGCATAACCAGCCAGATACAACACAGCAGCAGCAGCCTAGCATTACCAGGGTGGGGAGGGCCGCTGTTTTTGGCCTTCCCCAGCCTTATATTACCAGCCTGCGTCCGCCCCGGTGCCGACCGTCACTACAGATGGTTGGGTACTGGATCGTACCCGGCTCTTCCCAGCACCCATGGTGGCGGTGTGTACCGGGGTAATAATGGGGGTTAGTGTTAGCCTCTGCACCGGCATAACAATAAGCCCCGCCTTAGTAATGGAGGTTGTCAATCAGCCAGCGGCTATTACTTAGGCGGTAATAATAAAGTTTAAAAAAATACAAGGATATAGAAAAAATATTTTATTGAAATAAAAAAACACACACAACCCTCATTAACCATTTTATTGAGAATAAAAAAACACTGTCATTGAAGTAGTCCTCGAATCCGACATAGTCCAATGATCGAACCTGTAAAAAAACACAAGAAAATAATTAGTAACACATAAAAAAGCAAAACAATTATTATTCTTACCTTTCCTGGGTCCAGCGCTGGAGCCGCAATGTCAGCGAGCTGGGCCCTATATCTAATCCTATCATGTGTGACACTGTCTGCGGAGCTGTGTATCTAATCCAATCATGTGTGATACTGTCTGCTGAGCCACTGTATCTAATCCTATCCATAGTTTATAGGGTCGTAGTGCTATAGATATGCTGTCTCCTATACACACACACATTTTTTTGGGGGTATATGTATTGGGGCTATTTCCCCTGACATTTTAAGTCCTTAGTGACGCCGCTGGCTGCTAGTGCTGCATTGTTGGGTCACTTAGGAGACCCAGTGATGCAGGTGAAAGCTGCGGACCATCGGCCATGAGAAGTTTGCAGGGGGGGGGGCAATAAGAACTTATGCATAGGGGCCCATGAGCCTTTAGCTACGCCCCTGGTGTTTAGTTTCTGAATTTTTGTGTTGCTATAGATGCTGAAAATGGCTGCAGAATCGAGGGGCAAAGATTTCTCATCAGGAAACTCTGCAGTTATCAGGAGAGGTCGCCATAACAGTCTGTGTCAGATGGAGAAGAGAAGAAAAGCGAACGACTCCCATCAGAGAAGAAATCACTTGTGAGTAATTTGATTTATAGAAGATCTGTCCCCTTTCCTGACATGTCTGTTATAGGAAATCCTTGTATTCTATAAAAAGTCTTTGTGTACCCAGGACTAATAGACAAATGCGTGTTACCATTCCCATTGTCAAGAGGATGTGTCCTACACAGTGTGGTACTGTCAGCGATGGTTGGAGACTGTCAGTATGTAGGGACACAGCCCTTTGACAAGGGGAATCGTAATACTCATTTGTCAATGCTCACACAGTAAGGTGGTGTTTAATATAGACACAGTGTGGCAGGGCGGTGGTGGAGAAGGGGGGCCCATGCTTGTGGAACAGCCCAGGGCCTATGGTCTACCTAATCCGCCACTGGTCACTGTCCAAATAATTCTGGACCTAACTGTAGATTCAGTATTTCGCTGGGTATTTAGTCTTGATTGACCAATGAATAAGGCAGGATTATTTTCAAATGCCCACAGTCTTTTTCTTCTTCTTTCAATAAGTCTCTGATCAATTTGAATGCGCAGTTGAATTAAATCCTCCAACTCATTTGGGGTTTCCACTCTGGAAAATTCATCCTTCACTTGCTCTGAAACCCCTTGCCAAAGTTGGCTCTTCTGGGCCGCTAGATTCCACATGGTATCAGCTACCCAATTGCGAAATTCTACTATGTATTAATCAAGTGCGTTTTCCTTGCCGCAGTTTATCTTCAGTTGTGGCACAATGCTTAGGATCATCAAAAACTTGATTCATAGAAGTGATACAGTCATCCAAATCATTCAGAAGATTACTATTATTTTATACAAAAGGAGAGGCCCACACTAGAGCTTTATTTGTAAGAAGATTGATTACAAAAAATAAATTTTTCTTTTCACTGGTAAATGGAGCAGGTTGCATTTGAAAATATATGTGGCATTGATTAAGGAAACCTCGCTATCGTGATGATCATCACTGAGCCACACCAATGCAGAAGTTGTCTTTGCAATTCAATAATATCTCTTACTTGATTTTGCAGCTGAGAAAATTTTTCTTGATGGGTGGTACCAAATTATTCGGCTATTTATTGCCTCATAGGTGTCATAGCGGACTACATGTTGGGGTCAGACTATTTTGCCAAGGTATGGAATCAGATTCAGAGTCCAGTGTCTGAAACAATCTGGAAGGAGGGTGATAATCGCAAGAGTAGTTAAGTAACAGTCCAGATTCGGTACACAGATAAGCAGTTTGTAGTGTAAGGCAGAGTAGTGGTCAGGAAGCAATCAAAGTCCGGTACACAGATAGGTGGCAACAGTTGAAGTGTAAGGCTATATTCACACGACAGTGAAAAAAAATGTCCATTAAAAACTGATGAACTGTCAGTTTTTCATGGTGATTTTGCATCAGTGTGTCTCTAAATTTTTATCCTTTTCCAGTCCGTCTGTCCATTTTTAATGGCCGTTTGACATCCGTTTTGCATCAGTTTTTCATGACCATTAAAAAAACTGATGAATTTCATTGGTCAGGTTTTTTTTGTCCGAGCCCCCTGAAAACACCCAAAGGAAGGTCACATGTTCACCTAGACACTATTTACAGCCTCCCTGTGATGCCACACACCTCCCTGTACATGATGCCACACACACACACACACACACCTCCCTGAATATGATGCCACACACCTCCCTGAATATGATGCCACACACCTCCCTGTATATGATGCCACACACCTCCCTGTATATGATGCCACACACCTCCTGTATATGATGCCACACACCTCCTGTATATGATGCCACACACCTCCTGTATAAGATGCTACACACCTCCTGTATATGAAGCCACACACCTCCTGTAAATGATGCCACTCACCGATGCAGCGTTGTCTTCTACAGGTAAGGTCTCTCGTCTTCACGGGACCTGCGGCGACGCGATGACACGCACCGATGCAGCTCGTCTTCACGCGCGGTCTCTCGTCTTCACGGGATCTGTAAAGGCGGCACAATGACGTCGCCTTTGCAGAACCCGTGAAGACGAGAGACCACACCTGAAGAGGTCGGCGCTGCATCGGTGAGTGTCATCGAGCCGCCGATAGCCAGCAAGGGAACTAATAGTTCCCTTGCTAATCCCCATGTCACAGATCCGTTTTTAACAGTTGTTACATGTATTGACAGCCGTTAAAAACGGATCTACTGACTTCTATGGGGGCCGACAGGCCGTGAAAATGGCCAAAAATAGGACATGTCCTATTTTTTGACGCCCATTATTCATAGGCCATTAAAAAAAACGGCCGTGTGAATACACCCATAGAACATCATTGTTCTGAAAACGGCCGTGTGACGGCTGTTAAAAGAACGCCCGTCACACGGCCGTTTTTCAGTCGTGTGAATAAGGCCTAAGGCAGAGACATGGTCTAGAAACAGTCCAAGTTCAGTACACAAATAAGCAGCAACGGTTTGTAGAGTAAAACATCAATGAACTAGACTAGAGGCAGGAAGCTCAATAGTCGGGCAAGGAGGAAGTGCAAAGGCCAGACTTGTATAGTCAAAAGGGTGAGACTAATTAGCTAATCAAGACAAAGAATCTCGAGGCAAAAATCTAGAGAACCTAGACAATAGATTTAGTACTTACTATCCAGCATCACTAGTAGCTCAATGAGAAGAGGTACTACCTGGGACACAGGAGTTTCTGCGTTCGAAACCAAACACATTCATTTATTGGAAAAAAAGTCTTTAAAACCATAGTTTGACACAGCTGCCAAAACAACCCGAATAACACGCACTTTTGCCTCCAAATGTGCATATTATTTTCATAGCGCAGTGGAAATCCGTGGCTGTCAAACAACTTCATTTTTATGTACAGTGTTGAATACACAAAGTCCAATATACTGTATATAATTAGCAGCTTTCTAAAAAAATAATAATAATCAAACGTTTAGTTGGAATTTTGTACACAGAAGTCTCAAAAACAAAGACTTTGGGTAAAAAGCAAAAAGAAAGGTTTTGAATGTTGGCTCATGAAAGTTTTTTTTTTTCTCTGGAAGAAAAAATATTTCTTTTTCCTCCTTCTGGAGGATACAAGCACTCAAGCTGTTGCATATTGGCAGAGATAAGAGACGTTTCCCTTTTCCAAGATGTACAGATGCCCTGTAAGATCTAATAACACAAAAAGCAAGGTAACCATGGTGGCTACAGTCTGAATAATATCACAGCGAACAACTCACCCACCCCCAACTGTCCATTTATACTAGTGATGAACTAATAAACTAATCATGTAATAGGGACAAAAAGAAAATTCATCTTCATAGAATATAAATGATAGAAAAGATACAGATGTAATGGATTTATTTTGAGTACATCATCTGTGATATTTATTCAATATTGTAATCTCCTCCGGATAACACAATCCCTGAAGAGTGATATTACTGTGACCAAAACGATTTTCCAAAGGAATATCCTTTCAGATATAGCAAAAATTCTTTACATGGAAAATTATTGGATATATTATCGTTAAATTTAGAATAATTTATAAACATATTGGATACAACTTTGGATCATTGTCTCCGTACAGTAAATGTAGTCAGATTAACAAAGCTGTCCATACATGAACAGTTATCTCAATGACAATGACTGTCTGTAAGGCTGTGTTCACACCACGTTCTGTATTCACGTTCAAAGTATCACCCGGCACATATGCTGAATGGGCCCATAGACCCCTATAGACCCAACAAATGCCAAAAGAATGTCCTTTTGTCATACACTGAGGAGCAGGTATACTTCATTACACTTTTTTTCTTTTGACTGTAAAGTGTTGCCTTTTGCCCCTGCCATTATTAGACTGCAGTGAAGTTTTGTGCATACTGACATAACATTATGTGATTGTATCGTCCAATGGCCCCCGTGAGACATTATATCACTATGTACGAAATGCAACTGCTGCCTCGTCATAACCCTGGACAATTGGAGACTAGTGGCAACAGACGGGGGAAGAATTTGAATTCCATACAAAGCTCAGATAATACCACCCATACTGCCATACAGTGCCCAAATAGTACATCATGCAAAGCTATATGCATACTTTACCCACATAGCGCTCAACAGTGTCCAGAGTGTCATACTTTGCCAACATATAGCCAAACAGTGCCCACACAGTGTTTTACTGTGCCAGATACAATCAATTAGCGTCCTCGTAGTACCAAATGGTGCCATACTTTGGTTAAATAGCGCCAAACAGTACCCAGCGAGTGCCATATAGTGCTCACATAATGTCACACCAATCCCAGAAAGTGCCATGCTCTGTCTAAATAGTGTCATACAGCGCCCAGAGACTAATATACTTTGTCCAAAAAAGTACTGCACTAAAATACCCATTTAGTTCTCTGATTTCCGTGCGGAAAAAGTTCAGCATGTGGATAAGATTTGTTCAAATATTATCCACATGGCTTGTACTGTAATCAGCTGCAGATTTTCCGTGTTCAAACCTGCATGACAAATGTATAGCATTTCCGTCCCGTGTTTAGGGTGGCCTTATGCTGCCCCTTACTGGTTAAACATGTCATGTCCGATTGACATAGCTTGTTTTAATGATAGGTTTCTGAGATTGGGGAGGGGACAGTGGTCAAAAACGGATTCATGACACTTGAGGGATGGACTTTGTATGCCTGATAGCATGCATCACATTGTGTAAGCACTTAAAGGGGTTCTCCGGCAAGCAAAAACTATTCACCATTGATTTTAGAACAAGAAATAATAGCACTTACTAATTCACTCACATTTTCAAAGATGCGCCGATCCCCCGTTCTGAGCTTCAGTCATGTGGCACAGGAAGTTCTGCCGTTTTTCTTGTGCTGTGACGAACTGACACAGCGCCATGGGACTGAGGGCTTCCTTCCCTCCTGTTGGTGTCGGATCATCACTGAACACATGACCGCAAGGGGTTTGAACATAGTAAGATTGCCAGCCATCTGCCTTCGCATGATTGCTGACATCCCCTTCCTAGCAGCGCCTTTCCTATGCACACTCCCCTTCTTAGCAGCGCCAACAGTTCCCTCAATACTGGGGAAGAAGGAGGAGAGATGGACAGGTATAGCAAGAAGGCGAAGGGATGCGTAAGTGGTGAAAGCCTAGGAGCAGCAAGCGTCGTGTAGGAGTATGAGCTATGATTATGAGGGGCGCACCAGGCTTTCCTAGCACAGTGTAAGTGTAGTTGCAGGGGAAAGAGGAGGATGCCAGGATTGAGTCTTTCAGCTTGCGATAAAAGTCTGAATCCCGCCTCCAACCAGGAAGTAAAGCAGAAGCAAGATCGTCTGATCGGGAATCGTTGAGTAATTAAATATTCAACTTTTACACAATGATTATACATAGTTCTATGGAAATTATGTTCCATAGTGTTTTTAACTTTTTATTTTTTTTTCTCTTGCCATCGGATAACCCCTTTAAGGTACTATTACACGGCCCGCTATGGCCCGTGAAAACAAGTGCTGATCGTTGATCGGCACTCTTTGCTCCTTTCACAAAGAGCTATGATTGGTTATGAATGGGGAACGTGCGATCGTTTCTACATATAAACTGTTCAACCCCAGGGTCGGACTGGCCCAACTGAGGATCCTTTAGTGGGACCAGACTGACACAATAAGGGGCCTAAAAGGTCTAGCAGAAGACAATCCCATTTGGATCCAACCACATGCCACTAGATCTTCTAGATGATTTGTCCTGTTGTACAATAATAACTATAAAGATTACAATACAATTAAAAATGGACATGCTAATTTTCTGTATAGATGGAGGGTGGGCCATATTATTTACAATAATTTACTCTGGCGGGCTCAAGGTACCCCAGTTTCGATGCTGTTCAACCCTAAAATTAAAACCACCTGCGTAATATGGTGTAGATCGCCATCGTGCCCCCAAAACAGTTCTGAGTTAGTAAATACATGATTAGACATTGTTCTAATTTGTAAAAAGTTTTCACAAGTCAGGAAATATTATAAATTAGATTCTAATTTATAACATTTCCATGTGCTGGTCACTAGAGGGAGCAATTCCCAAAGTTGCAGCATTGGCATGTGGTAAAGCAACCACATTGCTTTATGCTGCAAAATTTGAGAAGACACACTCGCTCTAGTGTGCTCAATTAATCCCCCTCCTTTATCCTGGCTAGTGTCAGGAGAAAGGAGGGGGTTGAATGTTCGAAACCTCCTACACTGTGTGCCGCCATTTTTTGAGCGAATGCACAGTGTAGTAGGCTTACATACAGTGGTAATCACACACTAAAACACGAACATACACAGACATAACTTACCTGCTCCTGCCGCCGCTGCTCCCTCTGGTCCGTCCGCTCCCTCCGCTCCTAGTGCTTGCTCCTGAACACATGTCCGGAAGCCGCGACCGGAAGTAGTCATCTTACTGTCCCTCCGCGTCTTCCGGTCCACATGAAAATGGCGCCGGATGTCGCTCGACCGAAGACCTTCCTTTTGGACTGTGTGGGAGCGGCGCATAGACCTTCTCTATGGGGATGTATGTGCCGTATTCCATCTCTGTATGTGTCGTTAATCGACACATACAGAGATGAAAAAAAAAATGGCAGCCCCCACAGTGAGGCCTCATGCACACGACCGTAAAAACACCCGTTATTGCGGGTCGTTATTACGACCCGCAATAACGGGCTCATAGGCTTCTGTTAGCCACGGGTACCTTCCCGTTTGCTCACGGGAAGGTACCCGTGCCGTTAAAAAAGATAGAACATGCCCTATTTCATGCCGTAATAACGGCACGGGCATCCCATAGAAGTCTATGGGGCTCCCGTAATCATGGGTGGCTGCGTGTGTTCACCCGTGATTACGGGAGCGTTGCGAGGTGAGGCGAGGTCAGGGGACTACCCGGTCTGCAGGCCACAGCCCAGTGCCGTAACTACCGCCGGGACTACAATGAAAACTATGGCAGAGCGGGGAGGTATCTCCCCGCTCTGCCATAAACAAAAGACATGTATCCCCTATCCTGTAAAAAATAAAAATAAAAGACGTTCATACTTACCGACAACTTCCTGCTTCCTCCAGTCCGGTCTCCCGCCCGTTACCTTGGTGACGCGTCCCTCTCGAAATCCGGGCCGACGTCCTGGATGACGTTTCAGGCCATGTGACCGCTGCAGCCAATCACAGGTCAATCACAGGCTGCAGCGGTCACATGGACTGCCGCGTCATCCAGGGATGTCGGGCTGGATGTGAAGAGAGGGACGCGTCACCAAGACAACGGCCGGGTAAGTATGAATTTCTTTAACTTTTATTACAGAAAAGGCTGTCCCTTCTCTCTATCCTGCACTGATAGAGAGAAGGGGCTGCCGATTAGTGCAGTGCTATTTTGCTGCCAAAAACGTGCTCGTAAATACGGGTGGAATACGTGTGACACCGGACCCATATTTACGAGCACGGGTTCGTAAATACTGGTGCAAAACGGGTGGAATACGTGTGACACCGGACCCGTATTTACGCCAGTATTTACGGGTGTGAAAAAATACGGTCGTGTGCATGAGGCCTGAAGTAAAAGTTAGAAAAAAAAAAAAAGTAAAACACAAACACACAAATAAATAAAATGTATTTTAATAAAACACTAAAAGCAAATAGATATATAAAAAAAAATTTACGCGATACCTGTCCTTTGTCCTATAAGTTTCAAGGTGGTGCTTCCATGGATCTGACTTGTTTTTCCAGCACATCCCACAGAAATGCCATGTCTGTGGAAAAATGGCAATTTTCACTTTGCACCATCCGCTGTGCATTAATTTCTAGAAAACACCTGTGGGGCCAAAATTTTAACTTTAGCAAATGCTTTGAGGTGTATAGTTTCCAAAATGGGGCCACTTGGGGGGTTCCACTATACTGGTACCTTAGATGCTCTTTAAATGCAACATGCTGCCTGAAGACCATTTCAACAAAATCTGTGTTACTAAAGGCGAATGGTGCACCTTCCTTTCTGAGCCCTGCCGTGTCTCCAAACAGCAGTCTATAACCACACATGGGGTATTGCTGTACTCGGGAGAAATTGCGTGACAAACTGTGGGGTGTTTTTTCTTCTATAGTCCTTATGAAAATAATACATTTTGAGCTAACACTACATATTATTGGAAAAATATAAATTTTGCATTTTTATGATCTAATTCTAATAAATTCTATGAAACATCTGTGGGATCAAAATGCTTCTCGTGTTTTTTTTTTTTTACCTCAAGGCCTCTGCAAACCTATAGAAAACATTCTAATAAAAAGGAGGCCCCTCATTTCTGAGGCCTGTGCTTGAGTTAAATAACACACTAAGGCCCCATTGCACACGAATGTATCTTTGCGACCGCAATTCACCCACAAATCCACGCGTGAATTGCAGCTCCATTCATGTCAATGGGCCCATGCACATGACCGTGGTTTTCACGGTCCGTGCATTGCCCAGGAGCCTAGACCGCAAAAAGAAAGGGCATGTCTTATTACGACCATATTTTGCGGTCTAGGCTCAAAGAAATAAATGCACGCGGCCATGTACACGGCCTGCGATGTGCGGGCGGCCCACGGGTGACACTCTGCGGCCGTCCGGGCAGCAAATCATGGCCGTGCAGACCACTACGGTCATGTGCATGAGGCCTTAGGCCACATATGGGATATTTCTAAAAACCGCAGAATCAGGATAATACATATTGAGTTGTGTTACTCTGCAAACACCTGTTGTATTACAGAAAAATAGGAATTAAAATTGCACATCAGACAAAAAAAATAATTTTTCTTAATTTCACTTCCACTTTGCCTAAATTCCTGTAAAACACCTAAAGGGTTAACAAACTTAAGGGTGTAGGGGTTTTTTTTGGAAATGGGAAGATTTATGGAAAGTTTCTAATATATAGGCCCCTTGAAGCTGCCACAGAGCTGAATTGGCCAATAAAAACATATGTTTTGGAAATTTCTTGAAAATGTTAAAAATTGCTGCTAAACTTATAAGCCTACTAATAGCCTTAAAAAAATAAAAGGACATTTTAAAATAAATATGCTAAAATAAAGAAGACATATGGTAAATGGTAATTAGCAACTATTATGTGTAGTATGAATATCTTCTGTCTCACAAGCAAAAAAATACAAATTTAGAAAAATTCCAATTTTCCCAAATTTTTGACAAATTTTGGTATTTCTTACAAATAAATACCGAATGTATCAAAATTTACCACTAACTTCAAGTACAATTATTTGGATGAGTAAAAGCATTACTAAGTTATTCTCACATAAAATAACACATTATTTGAAAAATGGGTCTCTGTCAGAAAGGTTGTAGTGGAAAGGGGTTAATGCTATAGCTAAACTAGTTTTGAAGTCTACAGTAGTTGTATAAATATATAAGCAGTGAGCTCCCCCTAGTGGTAGATGTAGGTAGACAGAATTGTATAATTTATCTCTAAGGTCTCATTCAGACAAGCGTGTTACTCGTCCGCGTGCTGTCCGTTGAAATAATTGACAGCACACGGACCCATGTAAATCAATGGGGCTATTCAGACATGCGTGATTTTTCACGCAGCACGTGTCCGTTGCATAAAACTCACTGCATGTCCTATATTGGTCTGTGTTTGCACATCAGAGTCGCCCATTGAACTCAATAGTTGCGTGAAAATAACGCACAGCACATGGGCAACATTTGTGTACTGTGTATTGTTCACACACAGTTGCTAAGGAAATTGGGTAAAAAAAAAAAGTGCTTGCAGACCAGTGTGGCCAAGCAAGTGGTGAAGTTGGATGCAGATTGTACCATCCTGAGCGCTGTTCAAAAAAAGTCATGCCAAGGTCCATTGCTGTAGAAAAACATATAACCTTGGTGCAGGAGGGGCCAGTCATGTGACCCTGTTGAGCAAGTTTTAGCATTTCAGTCCTTTACGCCACGTGCCCCTTGATAGAGCTGGTGTCACCGTAAAAATGAAGCATTCATGTCATGTTGGCCTTGAAGAACAGGTTTAACCGTATAATCACCCCTCAGATGACTATACATATATATAATTATATATATGCTTTTTTCAACAGTGGATGACATCAAGGTCCGCTGGCGAAGCACTAGGGACCAATATAGACGCGAAATGACACACAAAGGGAGAAGTGGTTCTGCTTCATCCAAAAAAGGACTGTATCTGTTCACGCAGTATCTTGCTTTTCTGCACCGGATTTCCGAACTTCGTCCATAATCATCCTAAAGAATAAAAAAATTACATTGGTTGTTAAAGGGGTTTCCCCCTACCAGACAACTGATGACCTTTCCACCGGACACCCATTCTGGAAGCAGTTGGCTCTGGTCACGGAATAGCGGCCGTGCTGCAGCTCTGCTCATATTCAAGTTAATAGGAGCAGAGCTGCAGTTCTGCACCACGGCTGCTATGCAATGTACGGCTCCGTACACTGCATAGTGTGCAATGACATCCGGTACCCGCAGGCAGCCGGAGCAGCTGATCGGTGACCCCAGGGAATGCTTTACAGCACTGGCGCCTCTATGGCCACACTACTCCTCAGCCAATACTACCATCCACTTATACATCATCACCAATGAAGAGTCATCGGCTTTATGACCCTAGGCAAATGCCTCCTGAATCACACCCCAAAATCTTTATAGGGGGCCGTACCACAGCCCACAGGAGCCATATTATTCTTCTCGACCTCCTTGACAATCTGCAGGCCAAACTCCTTCAGAGAGAACAGAGTCCACTCCAGCACTTCTCTCCTGATATATTTAATTTATAATTTTTTGTTTTATTGTCTATATTTATGTTATGAACAGCCTCATTCTTGTGCTGTATTTTTGCACTTTTTGATTTTAATTTATTTTTTGGATAAAATAATATTTGATATCCAGTTTATTGGGCTTGTTTTCTTCCTGATTGGTGGCAGATGGGCAAGAATTTTGCATTTATTTGTGGACAAATCAGGAAACTGGTGACAAATATGAGGTATTGATATTTAGGTGAAAATATTAAAATCTTTTAAATTCTATAGCCACACTACTCCTCATCAGTTACCACAATCCACTTATACATCACCACCTCCACCAATGCCAACACATCGCCCTTATGGTGAATATATTTTTATAACGCATATTAAAAACAAAAAAGTTAATATTTTGACCTAAATATGAAAGCTCTCACACCGCATCAAGGGTCCTCATTGTATTGCGAGTCCCTACACTAAACAAACAAAACTAAAACTATGCAAACTATAAGCCCAAAATCAAACTTTACACATGCCATCTGTAGCGGATAGAGTCCCGCTGCCAGGGCAATGCTCCTTCAGGGCTCACAAAATAATCTGCAAAGAATTCCTGGATTCTGAGTCCAGATGTTCCTGGTCTTCCTTGCGGTGTCTCCTCTGTAGTAAATGCTCCACCATCACCTGCTGAATCATACATCGAGTGAAATTGTGCAGGATGACACAGGCTTTGGTGACATGGTTCATATTGACTGGTTTTATCTGTATTGTGGACATGAAGACCATTTATTTGCGAGAATACCAAAGGCAAACTCAACAAACCAACGAGCCCTGGTTAGCTGATAGTTGAATATGTGCCTCCGGTTGTCCAAAGCACGCCTGGGAAAGGGGCGCTCAACATTTGTGGAGAGTCCAAAGGCCTCATCTGCCACTATGACAAATGGTGCCGGGGGTCCTGCAGATCCGGGCAGTGGGCTAGGTTCTGGAAGGGCTAGCTGGTTGTTAAGAAGCTGCTAACCCATTCTGGAAGCCCTGAAGATGCCAGCATCAGCAGTGCTGCTATAGGAACCGATGTCTACAATCACAAACTGCTTGTAATTGTAGAATGGGGACCCTGAGTGCAGCGGCTTCTTGACATGGATGTGTTTCTCGTCCAGCGCCCCGATGCAATTTGGAAATTGAGCATTGTCCATGTACCCATCCGCAATGCGCATTCAATGTTCTGTTGGGGGTTGAGGCATCACCGTGTATTTGGGTATCTGCAGATGAGCTCAGAGGCTTAATAGGTGCACATTGATGACAGACCTGGTGGCCTTCATTTGGCCCTAAGGTTGCCATAAACATCAACACCCGACAATCGCGTTGCTGGGCTGATATGCCGCCGAAGAATGCCGCCCCCTCTTTCTAGCGGTTTTGCAGTGAAGTGTCAGCTGTAACATTCAGCCGATATGTGCAACTTATGGAGCAAGCTCAGGTTGTTTGCCCACTCCATACTTTGCCCTCTGGCCTCCACCATATATACACAGCGACTGTGGGGAAGGGGTTAATGTAAACTTTTTTTTTTCATTTTATATATTTTTATTTCATTCCCAATTATGGGACCTCACAATGCGATGTACTGATTGCTTTTATTATGCCTTGGTATAAACAGAATACCAAAGCATTACTGCCTGTCAGTAATAACAATCTATTAGCCTGTGCACAAATAGCCATGGAAACCCATCAGCGCCCTGTGATTGCGTTGATGGGTGGACAGAAGGAGCTCTATCCCTCTATCAAACGCCTTACATGTCACGGTCGCTATTGACCATGGCATCTAAGGGGTTAAACAGCCAAGTTTAGAGGTTTCTCTCATCCCCGCTGTTACAGTGGGAGCCTGGTTGTCAATCACCACCAGGCTCCGACGGTGATCACACGGGCACAGTTTCGGTGCCAGTGTGATCACCCCGATACACATAATTTTGCAAGATGGGTGTCACGATCTGTGGGTTTGTGGCCCCACTGGGCCGTACCATGGTAGCGAGATAGCAGCTGGCCAAACAGGGTACCACGACAAAGTCTATAGTCCGAGCACAAGGGTACCTGTAATAGTTCAGACAGTCGTAACGGCTAGGCTCAGATGAGACCTTGGCAGCAGACACCAGGCTCGGTGTAACACAGCACGCGTGGATGCAAGCAGCACACTAATCCAATACTTCAATTACACGAAACCAGGTAAAGCACGAGATACAGGATACAGGTAGCATGGCACAGGAACAATGGGAACAAGAAAACACTAAGGGACCATTTGCAAGACTAATACACAACAACACTCAGGCAATGACTGAATAGGCAGAGCCCTTTTTATAGTCCAGGGGAATTATGGGTTAATTACAGATTTCTGACATGTGCGTGTACTGGCCCTTTAAGGCCACGCGCGAGCGTGTTCGCGCACCATACGGGAGCCAGTACAGTGATGCGGAAGTGAGTGCCGGCGTCTCTCAGGAGGGAGATGCCGCCCAGCACCCACTAGTCCATGGCCGCGGCGGGTAAGTTAGAACGACGGTCCGTAGATGTGGACGTTACGATGGGGTTATACAGGATAAGAAAAATATGGTAGCTTTCTCCAAAAACAGTGCCACACCTCTCCAAAGGCATACCTCACAACCGTCCCAGATTCAGCTGGACAGTCCTGGATTCCGGGCGGTGTCCCGCTGTCCAGGGCTGGCGGGGGGGTGTCCCGCTGTCAACTGTATCTGCGTCCTCAGGACGCAGATACAGTTGAACCCAATTCTGATGCAGGGAACAATCAGTTCCCTGCTTCAGAATTAGTTCAGAACGGAGGAGCAGAGGGAGCTCTTCCACTTGCTGAGGATATCCCGGGAACAGCGCTACTTTAAGCGCTGTGCACGGGAAGCCCTTGACGTCACTGTCCATATATGGACAGTGACATTAGCAGTTACTCCTTGAGCGGAATCCCCGTTGCCGATGATCTGGCCGGGGATTCCGCTCTTAGAGGAAACCCCTGAGGTCACTGTCCATATATGGACACTGATGTCAGTGGCTCCTCCTGGAGCGGAATCCCTGGCCAGAGTCGGCAACGGGGATTCTGCTCAAGGAGTAGCCACTGATGTCACCGTCCATATATGGACAGTGACATCAGGGCTGCCCTCTAGGAGTGGAATCCCCAGCCTAACCTCTGTGTAATGGCAGGAAGGAGGTGAAGGGAAAGTGAGCCCTAATCTACCCACCGCCCTGTCCCTGCCTACTTGCAACGACCCGCCCTAGGCGACGGGGTACAACTGGGCGGCGGTCCCTACGCTGTCTAAGTGCACGGGAGAACAAACAGGGAACACGCAAGGGAAGGGGCAGTAGCCCACGGAACGCCGCGAGGAAACGGAGCGGTGAACGAATAGTCAGGACCAGGATGAAGTGGAGTATACCAACGTGAGCACGGAGAAGGAAGCAAGCCAGGGGCAAAGCGAAGCAGGTTAAGCGGAACTGCAGCAAGGCAGAAGCACGGCAGAAGCAGGCTGGAGCAAGCAGCAGTGGGGCCAGGAATCCAGAAGAATTACAAGCACTGAGGAAGACAACACGGCAGGTAATAAAGGACAGGGGGCGGAGCTAACTCCGACTGACCAGGCCGCGATAGGCTCTCCCACTCCTGAGCCTGCCACCCTGGTTGGTGGGAGACGGTGTCAGTCTAGCAGGTCTGGCCTCAGGTGTGGATTGATTAATCCCAGGAGTATACCTAGACGTAGTACCTGGCAGATCCCTAACAGTACTCCCCCTTTTATGAGGGGCCACCGGACCCTTACTAAGAGGAGCCGGTTTAGTAGGGAAGAGAAGGTGGAACCTCCTGATCAATACCCCAGCGTGAACATCACGGGCAGGTACCCAAGTCCTCTCCTCCGGCCCATATCCTCTCCAATGGACCAGGTACTGGAGGGAGCCCTGGACCATCCTACTGTCCATAATCTTGGCCACCTCGAATTCCACCCCCTCAGGGGTGAGAACAGGAACAGGAGGTTTCCTCGAGGGGGACCAGGACGGGGAGCAGCGTTTGAGGAGGGAGGCATGGAAGACGTCATGTATGCGAAAGGATGGGGGCAGCTCCAGACGGAAGGATACAGGGTTGAGGACTTCAATGATCTTATAAGGTCCAATAAATCGGGGAGCAAACTTCCTGGACGGGACCTTAAGGCGCAAGTTCCTGGACGACAACCAGACCAAATCCCCGACGACAAACCGGGGGTTAGCAGAACGTCTACTATCAGCCTGAATCTTTTGTGCGCTCTGGGACGCCTCTAGGTTCTTCTGAACCTGGGCCCAGACTGTGCACAGTTCCCGATGAACATCCTCTACCTCAGGATTATTGGAACAACCAGGGGAAACGGAGGAGAACCTTGGGTTAAACCCGAAATTACAGAAAAACGGGGAGACCCCTGACGAGTTACTGACCCGGTTATTCAGGGAAAATTCAGCAAGGGGAAGGAATGAGACCCAATCGAATTGACAGTCAGAGATGAAACACCTTAAATATTGTTCCAGGGATTGGTTAGTCCTTTCCGTTTGGCCATTAGTTTCGGGATGGAAGGCGGAGGAGAAGGACAGATCAATCTCCAACTTTTTACAAAAAGCTCTCCAAACTAAGGAAACAAATTCTACCCCTCTGTCAGAAACGATATTGACTGGGGCCCCATGGAGACGCAGGATGTGTTTCACAAACAAAGAAGCTAACGTCTTGGCGTTAGGTAGCTTCTTAAGGGGCACAAAGTGGCACATCTTGCTGAAGCGGTCTACTACCACCCACACCACCGACTTGCCCTGAGATGGGGGCAAATCGGTGATAAAATCCATGGAGATATGGGTCCAAGGTCTCTGGGGAATGGGCAAGGAACGTAGTAGGCCCGCAGGTCGGGCCCTGGGGGTTTTGGACCTAGCGCAAACCTCACAAGCGGCGACGTAAGCCCTAACGTCTTTAGGCAACCCAGGCCACCAATAGTTTCTGGTAATGAGGTGTTTGGTGCCCAAGATGCCAGGATGACCAGATAGAGCGGAGTCATGGTTTTCCCTGAGTACCCTTAGCCGGTATTGCAGGGGAACAAACAATTTGTCCCCAGGGACGTTCCCGGGAGCTGAACCCTGATCAGCCGCAATATCAGAAGCTAAATCAGAATCCGTGGCAGAAACGATTATACCAGGGGGTAAAATACAAGCAGGATCCTTCTCGGAAGGAGGATTGGCCATGAAACTACGTGACAGAGCATCAGCCTTAATATTCTTGGACCCAGCCCTATAGGTAACCAAGAAATTAAATCTGGTAAAGAATAGTGCCCACCGAGCTTGTCTAGGATTAAGCCTCCGGGCCGATTCTAGGAAAACCAGATTCTTGTGATCCGTAAGGACCGTTACCTGGTGTCTGGCCCCCTCCAGGAAGTGACGCCACTCTTCAAAAGCCCATTTAATGGCTAGAAGTTCGCGGTTGCCAATATCATAGTTACTCTCCGTGGGCGAAAACTTCCTAGAGAAGTAAGCACAGGGGCGGAGATGGGTAAGGGAGCTGGTACCCTGGGACAAGACGGCCCCCACTCCCACCTCGGATGCGTCAACCTCCACAATAAATGGCTCCTCTTGGTTGGGCTGAATCAGCACGGGGGCCGAGATAAAGCACTTCTTGAGGGTCTCAAAGGCCTGGACGGCCTCAGGGGGCCAATGGAGGACATCAGCACCCTTGCGAGTAATGTCCGTAAGAGGCTTAGCGACGACCGAGAAGTTGGCAATAAATCTCCTGTAATAGTTGGCGAACCCTAAAAAACACTGTAACGCCTTAAGGGAGGCAGGTTGGACCCATTCCGCCACAGCCTGAACCTTGGCAGGGTCCATGCGGAATTCATGAGGAGTGAGGATTTGCCCTAAAAATGGTATCTCCTGTACCCCAAAGACACATTTTTCAGTCTTAGCAAACAGATTATTCTCCCGAAGGACCTGGAGCACCTTCCTGACATGCTCCACGTGGGAGGACCAGTCCTTGGAAAACACCAGTATGTCATCAAGGTACACAACAAGAAAATTACCCAGGTAATCTCTCAGGATTTCATTAATAAAATTCTGGAAGACAGCAGGGGCATTACACAACCCAAAGGGCATGACCAGGTATTCGAAATGACCCTCGGGTGTGTTGAACGCAGTTTTCCACTCATCCCCCTCTTTGATGCGGATAAGGTTATATGCCCCCCGTAGATCGAACTTAGAAAACCATTGGGCTCCCTGAACCTGATTAAAAAGATCCGGAATCAAAGGAAGTGGGTACTGGTTCCTTACGGTGACCTTATTCAGGTTACGATAATCAATGCACGGCCTAAGACCACCATCCTTCTTCCCCACGAAGAAGAAGCCAGCACCTACAGGAGAAGTCGAGGGGCGAATGAAACCCTTGGCCAGGCATTCTTGGATATACACCCTCATAGCTTCACGTTCAGGACATGAAAGATTAAATATCCTACCCTTAGGAAGCTTGGCACCAGGCACCAAATCGATGGCGCAATCGTAATCTCTATGGGGGGGCAACACCTCGGAGGCCTCCTTAGAAAACACATCGGCGAAGTCCTGAACAAACTCAGGAAGCGTGTTTACCTCCTCCCGGGGAGAAATAGAGTTAACAGAAAGACATGATGACAGGCATTCACTACCCCATTTGGTAAGCTCCCCAGTATTCCAATCAAACGTGGGATTATGCAACTGCAACCAGGGAAGACCTAATACCAGATCAGACGATAATCCCTGCATCACCAGTACAGAGCACTGCTCCAAATGCATGGAGCCAACCAGGAGTTCAAAAACAGGAGTATGCTGAGTAACATAACCATTAGCAAGGGGAGTTGAGTCGATACCCACTACCGGGACAGGATAAGGTAAATCAATAAATGGCATCTTTAGAGACATAGCAAATTCCACAGACATGATATTAGCAGATGAGCCAGAATCCACGAAAGCGCTGCCCGTGGCAGACCGGCCAGCAAACGAGACCTGAAAGGGAAGCAAAATTTTATTGCGTTTCACATTAACGGGAAATACCTGTGCGCCCAAGTGACCTCCCCGATGATCACTTAGGCGCGGAAGTTTTCCGGCTTTTTATTCTTGCGCCTGGGACAGGTGTTCAGTAGATGCCTGTCGTCCCCACAGTAGAAGCAGAGACCATTCATTCTGCGAAACTCCCTACGTTGTCGAGGGGACATGGAGGCCCCGAGTTGCATAGGTACCTCCGAGTCCTCCGTGGAGGGGCGAGGGGACGGGACCTCGGGGGGGATCGCAGAAAAGTCAGAGGGGAGCACATTGAAACGTTCAAGCTGACGTTCCCTGAGACATCGGTCAAGTCGTACTGCTAGGGCCATAACCTGGTCAAGGGAGTCAGAAGAGGGGTAGCTAACCAGCAGATCCTTCAGGGCGTCAGATAATCCTAACCTAAACTGGCACCTTAGGGCCGGATCGTTCCACCGAGAAGCTACGCACCACTTTCTAAAATCAGAACAGTATTCCTCAACCGGTCTCCTACCCTGACGTAAGGTCACCAGCTGACTCTCGGCTAAAGCAGTCCTGTCAGTCTCGTCGTAAATGAGTCCGAGGGCAGAGAAAAAACGATCAACAGAGGAAAGTTCAGGGGCGTCAGGAGCCAAGGAGAAGGCCCACTCTTGGGGCCCTTCCTGGAGTCGGGATATGATGATACCCACCCGCTGGTTCTCAGAACCTGAGGAGTGGGGTTTTAGGCGGAAATACAGTCTGCAACTCTCCCGGAAGGAGAGAAACGTCTTACGGTCCCCTGAGAACCGGTCAGGTAACTTGAGGTCGGGTTCTAGACCCTTAGGAGGGTGAGGTGAGGGGTACTACTAAGGCAGCGTCACCCTGGTTGACCCTCTGGGCCAGGGCCTGGACCTGTAGGGAGAGGCCCTGCATCTGCTGGGTCAGGGTCTCAAGGGGGTCCATGATAGCGTCAGCGTAGGAGAATGGTAGACTAGGTATGGGCTTGTAATTATGTAATGGCAGGAAGGAGGTGAAGGGAAAGTGAGCCCTAATCTATCCACCGCCCTGTCCCTGCCTACTTGCAACGACCCGCCCTAGGCGACGGGGTACAACTGGGCGGCGGTCCCTACGCTGTCTAAGTGCACGGGAGAACAAACAGGGAACACGCAAGGGAAGGGGCAGTAGCCCACGGAACGCCGCGAGGAAACGGAGCGGTGAACGAATAGTCAGGACCAGGATGAAGTGGAGTATACCAACGTGAGCACGGAGAAGGAAGCAAGCCAGGGGCAAAGCGAAGCAGGTTAAGCGGAACTGCAGCAAGGCAGAAGCACGGCAGAAGCAGGCTGGAGCAAGCAGCAGTGGGGCCAGGAATCCAGAAGAATTACAAGCACTGAGGAAGACAACACGGCAGGTAATAAAGGACAGGGGGCGGAGCTAACTCCGACTGACCAGGCCGCGATAGGCTCTCCCACTCCTGAGCCTGCCACCCTGGTTGGTGGGAGACGGTGTCAGTCTAGCAGGTCTGGCCTCAGGTGTGGATTGATTAATCCCAGGAGTATACCTAGACGTAGTACCTGGCAGATCCCTAACAGTACTCCCCCTTTTATGAGGGGCCACCGGACCCTTACTAAGAGGACCCGGTTTAGTAGGGAAGAGAAGGTGGAACCTCCTGATCAATACCCCAGCGTGAACATCACGGGCAGGTACCCAAGTCCTCTCCTCCGGCCCGTATCCTCTCCAATGGACCAGGTACTGGAGGGAGCCCTGGACCATCCTACTGTCCATAATCTTGGCCACCTCGAATTCCACCCCCTCAGGGGTGAGAACAGGAACAGGAGGTTTCCTCGAGGGGGACCAGGACGGGGAGCAGCGTTTGAGGAGGGAGGCATGGAAGACGTCATGTATGCGAAAGGATGGGGGCAGCTCCAGACGGAAGGATACAGGGTTGAGGACTTCAATGATCTTATAAGGTCCAATAAATCGGGGAGCAAACTTCCTGGACGGGACCTTAAGGCGCAAGTTCCTGGACGACAACCAGACCAAATCCCCGACGACAAACCGGGGGTTAGCAGAACGTCTACTATCAGCCTGAATCTTTTGTGCGCTCTGGGACGCCTCTAGGTTCTTCTGAACCTGGGCCCAGACTGTGCACAGTTCCCGATGAACATCCTCTACCTCAGGATTATTGGAACAACCAGGGGAAACGGAGGAGAACCTTGGGTTAAACCCGAAATTACAGAAAAACGGGGAGACCCCTGACGAGTTACTGACCCGGTTATTCAGGGAAAATTCAGCAAGGGGAAGGAATGAGACCCAATCGAATTGACAGTCAGAGATGAAACACCTTAAATATTGTTCCAGGGATTGGTTAGTCCTTTCCGTTTGGCCATTAGTTTCGGGATGGAAGGCGGAGGAGAAGGACAGATCAATCTCCAACTTTTTACAAAAAGCTCTCCAAACTAAGGAAACAAATTGTACCCCTCTGTCAGAAACTATATTGACTGGGGCCCCATGGAGACGCAGGATGTGTTTCACAAACAAAGAAGCTAACGTCTTGGCGTTAGGTAGCTTCTTAAGGGGCACAAAGTGGCACATCTTGCTGAAGCGGTCTACTACCACCCACACCACCGACTTGCCCTGAGATGGGGGCAAATCGGTGATAAAATCCATGGAGATATGGGTCCAAGGTCTCTGGGGAATGGGCAAGGAACGTAGTAGGCCCGCAGGTCGGGACCTAGGGGTTTTGGACCTAGCGCAAACCTCACAAGCGGCGACGTAAGCCCTAACGTCTTTAGGCAACCCAGGCCACCAATAGTTTCTGGTAATGAGGTGTTTGGTGCCCAAGATGCCAGGATGACCAGATAGAGCGGAGTCATGGTTTTCCCTGAGTACCCTTAGCCGGTATTGCAGGGGAACAAACAGTTTGTCCCCAGGGACGTTCCCGGGAGCTGAACCCTGATCAGCCGCAATATCAGAAGCTAAATCAGAATCCGTGGCAGAAACGATTATACCAGGGGGTAAAATACAAGCAGGATCCTTCTCGGAAGGAGGATTGGCCATGAAACTACGTGACAGAGCATCAGCCTTAATATTCTTGGACCCAGCCCTATAGGTAACCAAGAAATTAAATCTGGTAAAGAATAGTGCCCACCGAGCTTGTCTAGGATTAAGCCTCCGGGCCGATTCTAGGAAAACCAGATTCTTGTGATCCGTAAGGACCGTTACCTGGTGTCTGGCCCCCTCCAGGAAGTGACGCCACTCTTCAAAAGCCCATTTAATGGCTAGAAGTTCGCGGTTGCCAATATCATAGTTACTCTCCGTGGGCGAAAACTTCCTAGAGAAGTAAGCACAGGGGCGGAGATGGGTAAGGGAGCTGGTACCCTGGGACAAGACGGCCCCCACTCCCACCTCGGATGCGTCAACCTCCACAATAAATGGCTCCTCTTGGTTGGGCTGAATCAGCACGGGGGCCGAGATAAAGCACTTCTTGAGGGTCTCAAAGGCCTGGACGGCCTCAGGGGGCCAATGGAGGACATCAGCACCCTTGCGAGTAAGGTCCGTAAGAGGCTTAGCGACGACCGAGAAGTTGGCAATAAATCTCCTGTAATAGTTGGCGAACCCTAAAAAACACTGTAACGCCTTAAGGGAGGCAGGTTGGACCCATTCCGCCACAGCCTGAACCTTGGCAGGGTCCATGCGGAATTCATGAGGAGTGAGGATTTGCCCTAAAAATGGTATCTCCTGTACCCCAAAGACACATTTTTCAGTCTTAGCAAACAGATTATTCTCCCGAAGGACCTGGAGCACCTTCCTGACATGCTCCACGTGGGAGGACCAGTCCTTGGAAAACACCAGTATGTCATCAAGGTACACAACAAGAAAATTACCCAGGTAATCTCTCAGGATTTCATTAATAAAATTCTGGAAGACAGCAGGGGCATTACACAACCCAAAGGGCATGACCAGGTATTCGAAATGACCCTCGGGTGTGTTGAACGCAGTTTTCCACTCATCCCCCTCTTTGATGCGGATAAGGTTATATGCCCCCCGTAGATCGAACTTAGAAAACCATTGGGCTCCCTGAACCTGATTAAAAAGATCCGGAATCAAAGGAAGTGGGTACTGGTTCCTTACGGTGACCTTATTCAGGTTACGATAATCAATGCACGGCCTAAGACCACCATCCTTCTTCCCCACGAAGAAGAAGCCAGCACCTACAGGAGAAGTCGAGGGGCGAATGAAACCCTTGGCCAGGCATTCTTGGATATACACCCTCATAGCTTCACGTTCAGGACATGAAAGATTAAATATCCTACCCTTAGGAAGCTTGGCACCAGGCACCAAATCGATGGCGCAATCGTAATCTCTATGGGGGGGCAACACCTCGGAGGCCTCCTTAGAAAACACATCGGCGAAGTCCTGAACAAACTCAGGAAGCGTGTTTACCTCCTCCCGGGGAGAAATAGAGTTAACAGAAAGACATGATGACAGGCATTCACTACCCCATTTGGTAAGCTCCCCAGTATTCCAATCAAACGTGGGATTATGCAACTGCAACCAGGGAAGACCTAATACCAGATCAGACGATAATCCCTGCATCACCAGTACAGAGCACTGCTCCAAATGCATGGAGCCAACCAGGAGTTCAAAAACAGGAGTATGCTGAGTAAAATAACCATTAGCAAGGGGAGTTGAGTCGATACCCACTACCGGGACAGGATAAGGTAAATCAATAAATGGCATCTTTAGAGACATAGCAAATTCCACAGACATGATATTAGCAGATGAGCCAGAATCCACGAAAGCGCTGCCCGTGGCAGACCGGCCAGCAAACGAGACCTGAAAGGGAAGCAAAATTTTATTGCGTTTCACATTAACGGGAAATACCTGTGCGCCCAAGTGACCTCCCCGATGATCACTTAGGCGCGGAAGTTTTCCGGCTTTTTATTCTTGCGCCTGGGACAGGTGTTCAGTAGATGCTTGTCGTCCCCACAGTAGAAGCAGAGACCATTCATTCTGCGAAACTCCCTACGTTGTCGAGGGGACATGGAGGCCCCGAGTTGCATAGGTACCTCCGAGTCCTCCGTGGAGGGGCGAGGGGACGGGACCTCGGGGGGGATCGCAGAAAAGTCAGAGGGGAGCACATTGAAACGTTCAAGCTGACGTTCCCTGAGACGTCGGTCAAGTCGTACTGCTAGGGCCATAACCTGGTCAAGGGAGTCAGAAGAGGGGTAGCTAACCAGCAGATCCTTCAGGGCGTCAGATAATCCTAACCTAAACTGGCACCTTAGGGCTGGATCGTTCCACCGAGAAGCTACGCACCACTTTCTAAAATCAGAACAGTATTCCTCAACCGGTCTCCTACCCTGACGTAAGGTCACCAGCTGACTCTCGGCTAAAGCAGTCCTGTCAGTCTCGTCGTAAATGAGTCCGAGGGCAGAGAAAAAACGATCAACAGAGGAAAGTTCAGGGGCGTCAGGAGCCAAGGAGAAGGCCCACTCTTGGGGCCCTTCCTGGAGTCGGGATATGATGATACCCACCCGCTGGTTCTCAGAACCTGAGGAGTGGGGTTTTAGGCGGAAATACAGTCTGCAACTCTCCCGGAAGGAGAGAAACGTCTTACGGTCCCCTGAGAACCGGTCAGGTAACTTGAGGTCGGGTTCTAGACCCTTAGGAGGGTGAGGTGAGGGGTACTACTAAGGCAGCGTCACCCTGGTTGACCCTCTGGGCCAGGGCCTGGACCTGTAGGGAGAGGCCCTGCATCTGCTGGGTCAGGGTCTCAAGGGGGTCCATGATAGCGTCAGCGTAGGAGAATGGTAGACTAGGTATGGGCTTGTAATTATGTAATGGCAGGAAGGAGGTGAAGGGAAAGTGAGCCCTAATCTACCCACCGCCCTGTCCCTGCCTACTTGCAACGACCCGCCCTAGGCGACGGGGTACAACTGGGCGGCGGTCCCTACGCTGTCTAAGTGCACGGGAGAACAAACAGGGAACACGCAAGGGAAGGGGCAGTAGCCCACGGAACGCCGCGAGGAAACGGAGCGGTGAACGAATAGTCAGGACCAGGATGAAGTGGAGTATACCAACGTGAGCACGGAGAAGGAAGCAAGCCAGGGGCAAAGCGAAGCAGGTTAAGCGGAACTGCAGCAAGGCAGAAGCACGGCAGAAGCAGGCTGGAGCAAGCAGCAGTGGGGCCAGGAATCCAGAAGAATTACAAGCACTGAGGAAGAGAACACGGCAGGTAATAAAGGACAGGGGGCGGAGCTAACTCCGACTGACCAGGCCGCGATAGGCTCTCCCACTCCTGAGCCTGCCACCCTGGTTGGTGGGAGACGGTGTCAGTCTAACAGGTCTGGCCTCAGGTGTGGATTGATTAATCCCAGGAGTATACCTAGACGTAGTACCTGGCAGATCCCTAACACTCTGGCTGGGCATTTCAATCCTAGAGGGAGTTCCAATGGCGCTATCTAAAGGGGGGTGGTGCTATCTTCAAGGGGGTTGTAGAACTATCTACATGGACACTGTGGCACTATATAGGGGCACAATCTACAGGGACACTGTGGTGCTATCTACATGGGCACTATCTACATCGACACTGTGTCACTATCTACAAGAGCACTGGCACTAGGGCAGCTAAGGGGGAATTATACAGTATAGAGGCAGCTATGGGGACATTATGCTGTATGGGGGCAGCTTTGGGGGCATTATAATGTATGGGGGCATCTGTGTGGGTATTATACAGTATGGGGGCATTACACTGTATGGGGCAGCTATGGGGGCATTTTGCTGCCGTGGAGCAGCTATGGGGCATTATGCTGTATGAGGGTATCTGTATGGGCATTATATTGCATGGGAGAATCTGTGTGGGTATTATACTGTATGGGGGCATCTGTGGTTTCATACTGTATGGATGCATCTATGGAGCAGTATACTGTATGGCGGCAGCTATGGGGGCATTATACTGTATGGTGGCAGATATCGGGGCATTATACTGTGTGGGAGGCACTATGGGAGCATGATATTGTGTGGGCTGAATCGGGTGTGTACGGACAGGGATTGGGCGAGAATAGAGGGGTAGCTTAAAAGAAAAAAAAATTGCGCTGCACGCGCCACATGTTTTATCCCTCTTTGTGTTACTTGAAAGTTGGGAGGTATGCCACAGGTTGTATGTGGTATTGAATATCAGACCCACTCACTTCAATGGAGTTGAGCTGCAATACTAGACACAACCCATGGACAAGTTCAGTCAGTATGGCGTGGTTTCCGAAAGGAAGGAGCCATGTTTTTCTAACCCCGTTAACCTCTTCCCGCTTTGGCTACTATTGACCTTCCTGACAGAGCCTCATTTTTAAAATCTGACATGTTTCACTTTATGTGGTAGTAATGTCGGAATGCTTTTACCTATCCAAGCGATTCTGAGATTGTTTTCTCGTGACACATTACTTGCAAAATTTGCTCGGTACATTCAGTATTTAATTGTAAAAAACACTAAAATGTAGCAAAAAAATTGCAAAAATTTGCATTTTTCTAAATGTATCTGCTTGGAAGACAGGCAGTTATACCACACAAAATTGTTGCTAATTAACATCCCCCATATGTCTACTTTAGATTGGCATCGTTTTTTGAACATCCTTTTATTTTTCTATGACATCACAAGGCTTAGAACTTTAGCAGCAATTTCTCACATTTTCAAGAAAACTTCACCCCTCAAAGTATTCGAATCAGCATTTAGAAAGTTTCTTAACCCTTTACACATTTCACAGGAATTAAAGCAGAGTAGTGGTGAAATTTACAAATGTCATTTTTTTTTTCAGAAATTCATTTTTAATCCATTTTTTTTGTAACACAGAAAGAAGTGCAACTCAATATTTATTTCCCAGATTCTGCAGTTTTTAGAAATATCCCACATGTGGCCCTTGTGTGCTTATGGACTGAAGCACTGGCCTCAGAAGCAAATGAGAACCTAGTGCATTTGGGGCCTCCTTTTTATTAGAATATATTTTAGGCACCATGTCAGGTTTGAAGGGCTCCTGCGGTGCCAAAACAGTGGAAATCCCTCAAAAGTGACCCCATTTGGGAAACGAAATAAACGGCTGTTTGGACACACGGCAGGGCTTAGAAGGGAAATAGCACTATTTGGCTTTTGGAGCTCAAATTTAGCAGGAATGGTTTGCGGAGGCCATGTCGCATTTGCAAAGCCCCCAAAGAGACAAAACAGTGGAAACCCCCCCACAAGTGACCCCATTTTGGAAGCGACACCCCTTGAGGAAATTATCTAGGGGTATAGTTAGCATTTTGACCCCACAGGTTTTTTGCAGAAATTATTGGAAGTAGACCGTCAAAATGAAAATCTACATTCTTTCAAAGAAAATGTTGGTTTAGCAGATTTTTTTCTCATTTCCACAAGAACTAAAGGAGAAAATGCACAACTAGATTTGTAAAGCAATTTCTCCCGAGTAAAACAATACCCCACATGTGGTAATAAACGGCTGTTTGGACACACGGCGGGGCTTAGAAGGAAAAGAGTGCCATTTGGCGCTCAAATTTAGCAGGAATGGTTTGCGGAGGCCAGGTCGCATTTGCAAAGCCCCTGAGGGGACAAAACAGAGAAAACACCCAGAAAGTGACTCCATTTAGGAAACTACACCCCTTGAAGAATCCATCTAGGGGTGTAGTGATCATTTTGACACCACAGGTGTTTCATAGAATTTATTAGAATTGGGCAGTGAAAATAAAATCCTTTTTTTTTTAATAAGACGCAGCTTTAGCTCAATATTTTTCATTTTCTCAACAAATAAAGGAAAAAAGTACCCCAACATTTGTAAAACAACTTCTCTGGAGTACGGAAATACCGCATATGTGGTCATAAACTGCTGTTTGGGCACACGGCGGGGCTCAGAAGACAAGCGAGCGCCATTTGGCTATTGGAGCACAGATTTTGCTGGATTGGTTTCTCAGAACCATGTCGCTTTTGCAAAGCCCCTAATGTACCAGTACAGTGGAAACTCCCCAAAAGTGACTCCATTTGGGATACTACACCCCGTGAGGAATCCATCTAGGGGTGTAGTGAGCATTTTGACCCCACTGGTGTTTTATAGATTTTATTTGAATTGGGTAGTGAAAATAAAAAAAATCCCTTTTCTTCAATAAGACGTACTTTATCTCAAAATTTTTCATTTTCTCAACAAATAAAGGAAAAAAAGGAACCCCAACATTTGTAACGCAATTTTCGGCAATACCACATATGTGGTCATAAACTGCTGTTTGGGCACACAGTAGGGCTCAGAAGGGAAGGAGCGCCATTTGGCTTTTGGAGTACAGATTTTGATGGATTGGTTTCTGGGCGCTATGTCGTATTTGCAAAGCCCCTGTGGGACCAAAAGAGTGGAAACCTCCCAGAAGTGACCCCATTTTGGAAATGACACCCCTCAATGCATTTACCTAGTGGTGTAGTGTGCATGTTAACCCTTCAGGTGTTTTGCAGAAATTAGTGTGCACTCGATGTTGCAGAGTGAAAATGGGATTTTTTCCATAGATATGCCAATATGTGGTGCCCAGCTTGTGCCACCCTAACAAGACAGCTGTCTAATTATTATGCGGTGTTTCCCGGTATTAGAAACACCCTACATGTGACTGTAAAGGATCTGCCAGGCACAGCTTCGGGGTTAACTCCCTTAATTAATCAGTCAGCACCTGAATCTACATCCCTGAGACTGACTCCAGCTTCCACCACTCAGGCTGGCAGGCTTAGGAGTGGGAGAGCCTATCGCAGCCTGGCCAGACTCAGCTAGCTCCCGCCCTCTGTCTATTTATACCTGCATTTCCTGTTCCTCCTTGCTTGTTATTCTTTTTCGTGTGGTTTCCTGGCCCAGCTGACATACTGGTGTTTTCCAAGGACTGGTCCTCCCACATTGAGCATGTCAGGAAGGTGCTCCAGGTCCTTCGGGAAAACAAACTGTTTGCCAAAACCGAAAAATGTGTGTTTGGGGTACAGGATATATACCATTTTTGGGTCAAATCCTCACTCCTCATGAATTCCGCATGGACCCCGCCAAGGTTCAGGCTGTGGCGGAATGGGTCCAACCTGCCTCCCTGAAGGCGTTACAGTGTTTTTTGGGGTTCGCTAATTATTACAGGAGATTTATTGCTAACTTCTCGGTCATCGCTAAGCCTCTTACGGACCTCACTCGCAAAGGTGCTGATCTCCTCCACTGGCCTCCTGAGGCTGTCCAGGCTTTTGAGGTCCTTAAGAAGTGCTTTATCTCGGCCCCGATGCTGGTTCAGCCCAACCAAATGGAGCCATTTATCGTGGAAGTTGACGCATCTGAGGTGGGAGTGGGGGCTGTCTTGTCCCAGGGTACCAGGTCCCTCACCCATCTCCGCCCCTGTGCCTACTTCTCCAGGAAGTTTTCGCCAACTGAGAGTAACTATGATATTGGCAACCGCGAACTCTTAGCCATTAAATGGGCATTTGAAGAGTGGCGCCACTTCCTGGAGGGGGCTAGACACCAGGTAACGGTCCTTACCGACCACAAGAATCTGGTTTTCCTAGAATCTGCCCGGAGGCTAAACCCGAGACAAGCTCGATGGGCGTTATTTTTTACCAGATTCAATTTTTTGGTTACCTATAGGGCTGGGTCTAAAAATATTAAGGCTGATGCACTGTCGCGTAGCTTCATGGCCAGCCCTCCTTCGGAGGAAGATCCTGCTTGTATTTTGCCTCCAGGTATAATCATTTCCTCGATCGATTCTGATTTAGTCTCTGAAATTGCTGCTGATCAAGGTTCAGCTCCCGGGAACCTTCCTGAGAACAAGCTGTTTGTTCCCCTGCAATTCCGGCTAAGGGTACTTAGGGAAAATCATGACTCCGCACTATCTGGTCATCCAGGCATCCTGGGTACCAAACACCTCATTACCAGAAATTATTGGTGGCCTGGGTTGCCTAAAGACGTTAAGGCCTACGTCGCCGCTTGTGAGGTTTCTGCTAGGTCCAAGACTCCCAGGTCCCGACCAGCGGGCTTACTGCGTTCGTTGCCCATTCCCCAGAGACCTTGGACACATATCTCCATGGATTTTATCACCGATTTGCCTCCATCCCAAGGCAAGTCGGTGGTGTGGGTGGTGGTAGACCGCTTCAGTAAGATGTGCCACTTTGTGCCCCTCAAGAAACTACCCAACGCCAAGACGTTGGCTACCTTGTTTGTCAAACACATCCTGCGTCTCCATGGGGTTCCTGTCAATATTGTTTCGGACAGAGGGGTACAATTTGTTTCATTGTTTTGGAGAGCCTTCTGTATGAAGTTGGGGATTGATCTGTCCTTCTCCTCTGCCTTGCATCCTGAAACCAATGGTCAAACGGAGAGGACTAATCAATCTCTAGAACAATACTTAAGGTGTTTTGTCTCTGACTGTCAATATGATTGGGTCTCATTCATTCCCCTCGACCAAATTTTCCCTTAATAACCGGGTCAGTAACTCGTCAGGGGTCTCTCCCTTTTTCTGTAATTTTGGGTTTAATCCACGGTTCTCCTCCGTTTCACCTGGTAGTTCCAACAATCCCGAGGTAGAGGTCGTTCATCGGGAACTGTGCACAGTCTGGGCCCAGGTTCAGAAGAACCTAGAGGCGTCCCAGAGCATACAAAAATCTCAGGCTGATAGAAAACGTTCTGCTAACCCCCTGTTTATGGTCGGGGATCTGGTGTGGTTGTCGTCTAGGAACTTGCGTCTCAAGGTTCCGTCCAAGAAATTTGCTCCCCGGTTTATTGGGCCGTATAAGGTCATTGAGGTCCTCAATCCTGTCTCCTTCCGGCTGGAGTTACCCCCGTCTTTTCGTATACACGACGTGTTTCATGCCTCCCTCCTTAAACGCTGCTCCCCATCCTTGGCTCCCTCGAGGAGACCTCCTGTTCCCGTCCTCACCCCTGAGGGGGTGGAATTCGAGGTGGCCAGGATTGTGGACAGCAAGATGGTCCAAGGCTCCCTCCAGTACCTGGTCCATTGGAGAGGTTACGGGCCCGAGGAGAGGACTTGGGTACCCGCACGGGATGTTCACGCTGGGGTATTGGTCAGGAGGTTCCACCTGCGTTTCCCCAGTAAGCCAGGTCCACTTAGAAAGGGTCCGGTGGCCCCTCATAAAAGGGGGGGTACTGTAAAGGATCTGCCAGGCACAGCTTCGGGGTTAACTCCCTTAATTAATCAGTCAGCACCTGAATCTACATCCCTGAGACTGACTCCAGCTTCCACCACTCAGGCTGGCAGGCTTAGGAGTGGGAGAGCCTATCGCAGCCTGGCCAGACTCAGCTAGCTCCCGCCCTCTGTCTATTTATACCTGCATTTCCTGTTCCTCCTTGCTTGTTATTCTTTTTCGTGTGGTTTCCTGGCCCAGCTACAGCTCCTTCTATTTTGTTCCTGCTCCATACAGACCCTGGCTTACTGACTACTCTTCTGCTCTTCGTTTGGTACCTCGCACACTCCTGGCTTGACTCGGCTCGTTCACCACTCTGGTTGCTCACGGTGTTGCCGTGGGCAACTGCCCCTTTCCCTTGCTTGTGTTCCCTTGTATGTTTGTCGTGTTTGTCGTGCACTTACTGAGTGCAGGGACCGCCGCCCAGTTGTAACCCGTCGCCTAGGGCGGGTCGTTGCAAGTAGGCAGGGACAGAGTGGCGGGTAGATTAGGGCTCACTTGTCCGTTTCCCTACCCCCCGGTCATTACAGTGACCCTAATCTTTTGCCTGGACATTCGATCAGGCTCAGGAGTGAAAGAGTACCATGCGAAATTGAGGCCTAATTTGGCGACTTACACAGTATTGGTTCACAATTGCAGAGGCTCAGATGTGAAATAATAAAAGAAACCCCTGAGAAGTGACACCATTTTGGAAACTACACCCTTCAAGGCATTTATTAAGAGGTGTAGTGAGCATTTTCACCCCACAGGTCTTTTCCATAAATGATTGCGCTGCGGAAGGTGCAAAGAAAAAAATTAAACATTTTCCCCAGATATGCTATTTCAGTGGCAAATAGGTCGTGCCCAGCTTGTGCCACTGGAGACACACATCCCAAAAATTCTTAAAAGGGTTCTCCCGGTTATGGCGGTGCCATATATGTGCAAGTAATCTGCTGTTTGGGCACGCTGTAGGGTTCAGAAGGGAGGGAGTGCCATTTGGCTTTTGGAGCGTGAATTTTGCTTGGTAGTAGTTTTCTTTGAGTATTGCTGTTGTTTCAGTTTATAATGTGGGGGTACATGTAAGCCGGGCAGAGTACATCAGGGGCATAGTCAGGTGGTATAATAATGGGGTAAACAATAAAATAATCCATAGGTGTGTGTTACGCTGTGAAGCAATCCTTTATGCACAGGCCGGTGTCGCACTAGTAAACGGTGTCATTACTTATCCCACTTTTGGTCAACACTCCGGACCTTTGCAGTTTGGGGAATTTTGCTGGGAAGTGTTGTCCTGGTATAATACGGGCACCGGCACTTCCAGCAGATATGTTTGGGCCCTCCCCTTCCTGGTTCCCTAATTTTAGGTCCTTTTTTTTTTTTTAATTCTTTTATTTGTCATTTTGTGTTTTTTTTTTTAAATTACAAATCGTACAGAATATGCATAACACAGTGCGAAAAAAGGCAATGAAAAACAGTCAACGTTTCACAGGTCAGTTATCTGCCCCGCCTAAGTACATGGGGTCACCTGAAAGTACCATGTCGCTAAATACAGTTAATTAAGGAATCTCCGATATGCACCCTGAACCCGCAGCCGTGCATGATATATCCTGAGTGCGCACAGGTGCATCAAAGGAGAAGAGAGATGCAGAGACAGAAAGAAGGAAAGACAAAATAGTGAGGAAAGAAAGAGAAGGAAATGGGGGGAGAAAACAAAAAAGAGGGGAGGGGGGGAGCTGACCTGACATACCGTGTCTAGACGGGAATTCACGAGGCCATGGTGGTTTTATATTCCTCGGTCGTTTGGAAACGAATCCATTCACGCCATGTTTTTAGGAAGGAGGCATGAGTCCCCTTCATTGATGCCGTGAGGTCCTCCATTCTCATGATCTCCTGGATCTTGCCGAACCACATGCCCACCGTCGGCGGACAGGACTGTCTCCACAGTGCAGGAACACATGCCCTAGCCGTGTTTACCAGGTGTCGAACTACCGAACGTCTATACAAGGGCAGTGGGACCTCGCACAAATGAAGCAGGAAGAGGCCCGGAGATCGCGGGAGAGGACAATCCGTGAACTTTGAGGAAATACGCCACACCTCGGACCAGAACCCAGTCAGGAGTGGGCAGTCCCAGAAAATATGCATAATTGTACCCACATGGTCCCCACATCTCCAGCATAGTGGCGAGGCCGCCGGGATCATTGCATGCAATCTGGAAGGCACCCTGTACCAACGGGACAATATCTTAAATCCTGCCTCTTGAAATCTACTGGCCATGGAGGACTTATGTTTCGCCCAAGTCCCTTTCCCAGCTACGCAAGTACGGAGGTGGCGGCAGATTGGGGGGCGAGATCAAGAACCCATAGACTCTGGACAAAGCATGTCGGATTGTGCCTGTGCCTGTACACAGGAGTTCAAAAGCGGAGCAGTCCCGTTTCTGCACTCCAGGATGTTCTAGGGACATCAGGAAATGTCGCAACTGGGTAACCTGCCACGCCGAGAAAGAGACCGTATCCGACAGAGCTCGTATTTGATCGCTTGACATTCACCTCCCCTCCTGCTGAAATTGTAGGGCCTGCCCCTTACCCGCCCGCAACCATACTTGAAATGGGCCACTATCCAGTCCCGGTGGAAATGCAGGATTGCCTAAAATCGGAAATAGCGGGGAGGGGGACGGCGAGAATTCCCCCCCGAGGAAACACCCGCAATGCGACTGCTAGGGTGGGACCGATTGTCGGGTGGGACCGCACAACCCTGGGAACATGTCTGCCCAACCACGGCAGGGCCTGTAGTGGGATGGATGTAAACGCCTGTTCCATGGACACCCATTCTTTCATCCCGCCGTGCCGGAACCAATCTAAGATTCGTGTCAAGTGGGAGGCGTGGTGATAGGAGACAAAGTCCGGGAGACCAATGCCCCCCTCCCCCTTTACACGAAATAGCAACGATCGGGCGATACGTGCTGGTTTCCCTGCCCATATGAATTTGTGCACTAGGGAAAGTAGGGACTGAAAGAATGGGCGTGGGATATGTATCGGTAGGGCCTGTAGGAGGTACAAAATCTGTGGTAGGATGTTCATTTTAAAAATTGCGCACCTACCGAACCAGGTGAATGTGCCCGATGTCCATGTGTCTAGGTCCGCCTTTATACGTTGAAGTAGCAAAGGGAAGTTCACCGCATAAAGGCGAGATAGATCACCGGGAAGCCGAACTCCCAGGTATTTAAGCGAGTCCCTTGCCCACTTGAATGAAAAGGACTCCGACAGATCAGCGACCAGAGTCTGTGGTAACGAGATGTTAAGGGCCTCCGACTTCTGGTAGTTTATTTTGAAATTGGATAATCTCGAGTATCTACTCAGCTCCGCCATCAGGTTAGGCAAGAAAATTCTAGGAGCTGTGAGGAAAAACAGCAGATCATCCGCGTAGGCGGCAACCTTATGGGCTCTGCCGCCCAGGTCCAAGCCTGTAATGTCCGGGTTGAAGCGGATGTGGCACAGCAAGGGCTCCAGGCATAAAATAAAGATCAGAGGCGATAGAGGGCAGCCTTGGCGCGTGCCGTTAGTAATCGTGAAGGAAGATGAGAGGTGTCCATTGACCTTGACCTGAGCTGACGGGGAGGAGTAGAGACCAGAGATCCAGGACATCATATGAGTCCCTATTCCGATGTGTCGTAAAGTGGCCAACATAAAGTCCCAACTAACCCTGTCGAAAGCCTTTTCCGCGTCCATTGACAAAAAACAAGTGGGGAGTGACGTGACTGCCGCTTGGTACATTAAGTTAATTGCCCGTGTGGTATCTCGCGCTTCCCGTAGGGGCATGAAACCCACTTGGTCAGTATGTATTACGGTTTGAAGGAGCGGAGACAACCGATATGCCAGAATCTTGGCAAAGAGTTTCAAGTCTACATCCAGTAGGGAAATAGGACGATAACTCTGGCATAGGGATGAGTCCTTCCCTTCCTTGGGTATAACCGTGATATGTGCCCTCAGTGTATCCCTGGGAATGGAGCCGCCTTCGGTTAGCGAATTAAAGGCCCGGATAAAGTGGGGTTCGAGCACTTCTGAGTAGGTCTTATAGTACGGCAAAGACAGGCCATCCGGTCCCGGGGCCTTCCCCGTGGGTGAGTCCCTCAGTGCCCACGACCACTCCTCCGGTGAGATAGGGGCCTCCAAGGCTGCTAGATCATCAAGTGGGATGGATTTCATCCCCGAGGATCGGAGATACTCCTCGATCCTCTCCCGTTGGCTACCGCCGTCCTGTGAGAAGGGTGCCTTTGGGAGATTGTAGAGAGAGTGGTAGTAGGCACGGAAGGTCTCTGAGATGTCATGTGGGAGTTGCAGTCGTTTATTCTGGGCACCTGTGATGTGCGGTACGTATGTACGCGAACGGGTTTTCCGGAGGGCGCGGGCTAATGTCCTACTGGGCTTATTACTGAATTCATAAAAATGCCTTCTACATTTGACTAGTGTGGCCTTCGCCTTAGCAAGGCAGAGTGATCGCACTTGCTCCCGCAATTGCCCTAATTCTGCCCCTAGTAACCGATCCTGTGTTATCTATGGGACTGTTCCAGTTTGTGTATGTGTGACAGTAGGTCTCTGAGATGGGCCGTCCGCTCTTTCTTGAGTTTGGCTCCCATCCGTATAAGGGAACCTCGCACCACACATTTATGCGCCTCCCATATACAGAACGGGTCCATCCCCGGTGTGTCATTTTTGTCGAAGTATTCCACCAAGTCTCGGCCTACTTCAGAGACCACTGTCGTATCCTGCAGGAGGGACTCATTCAGTCACCACTGCCAGGGGGTGGGATGGGCCAATGGGCGGGCTAGGGTGAGGGAAATAAGGGCATGGTCAGATAACGTTATGTCATCTATGGAGGATGATGTCAGGCTGGGAAGATGTGCATGACGTAGGAAAAAATAGTCCAACCTGGAATAGGAGTTGTGTGGCGCCGAGTAGTATGTGTAGTCTTTAACTGAGGGATGCATAACTCGCAATTTTAGGTCCTTGATAAATCGCCTCTTGAAACAGAAGAAATTTTCCCCTCTGACCTGCACATTTTTTATTTCCTGACTTATTGGAGCCTTAACTAATTTTATTTGTTCATAGACGTAGTGGTATGAGGCCTGTTTTTTGCGGGACGAGCTGTAGTTATTATCGGTACCATTTTGGGGTATATGCGACTTTTTGATCACTTTTTATCATATTTTTTAGGAGGCACGGTGACCAAAAAACAGCAATTCTGGCATAGTTTTTTTTATTATACAGCGTTCACCATGCGTTATAAATTACATATTACCTTTATTCTGCGGGTCAGTCCGATTCCAGCGATACCTAATTTATAGCACTTTGTTATGTGTTTTACAACTTTTTGCACAATAAAATTACTTTTGTAAACGGAATGTATTTTTTCTGTCGCCAAGTTGTGAGTATCATATGGAACTTTGAAATTTTTCTGTTGACGCAGCTGTATGAGGGCTTGTTTTTTGCGAGACAAGCTATAGTTTTCATAGGTACCATTTTTGGATAAATGCGCCTAATCGGCTTCCGTAATGGCAGAGCAGGAGGCCATTGTTAGGTCTCCTGTTGCCATAGCAGCAGTCGCCAGCCCTGATTGCATGCCAGGCAATCTGCTAGCAACCTCTAAGAGGTTAATGGCAAGGATCGGAGCTAGCTCTGGTTCCTGCCGTTACAGGTGGATGTCAGCTGTAACATACAGCTGCCTTCCACCACTGATGACGCCGGATAATCTCGCCGACGGCTACGGAAGCCTTTTAGGCCCCGCCTCTGGGCGGGGCCCGTAAGTTTTCCTTACTAGGCAGAACGGGAGGCCACTATTAGGCCTCCGGTTGGCATTGCAGACAACGGCACCTCGGTGATTTCATTGCTGGGGTGCCGACGAGCTGCAAACACCTTAAATGCAGCGATTGTTTTTGACTGCTGCATTTAAGTGGTTAACGGCGGGGATTGAAGCGAACTTCGGTCCCCGCCTTTACAGCAGGGTGTCAGCTGTAAAATACGCTGTGACGTCACTTCCTCCCGCGAGTCCTTCACCGGAGCAACGGAAGAGTGAACAGACATCGCCTCCAGCCACGCCAGGACGTTTAATCCGAATCTGCAGCGGCTGGAGGCGATGTCTGTTTAGTCTTCCATCGCTGCGGTGAAGGACTCGCGGGATGAAGTGACGTCACAGCGTGATCTCGCGAGATCACGCTGTTCTGTGGATCAAGCCGGACATGAATGAAGAGAAGTGTATGACGCTGATTGGTCACTGATTGATCAGCGTCATACACTCCTCTGTACAACACCCACTTGGTGAAAAGTTTAAAAAAAAGCCCAGTCGGGCATTTAGAACAAATTTACATAAATCTTAAAAAGTTAATGGTCAAAAATAAAAGTTTTTCAAATAAACAAACAACCAGTAGTTATCGACATTAAAGCGCCTATTAGATTAGGTAGGAGATCGGGCCGTTATTACCTGGCGACTCTTTCAGCCCGGCCCCAAAAATGCCATGAAACGCCCCTTTTAATGCAAATGAGAACAAAACACGTCCCGCCCAACATTTAAATCCCCATTCGCAAGACATTTTAAGCATCAACCCAGGAACGCCCGCAAAGAATCCAAAAAATGCAGATAAAGACACCACGGTTGGGAGGAAGTCAAAACTTTTGCCGTCCGATTCGCTGGACAGTCCCGTTAAAATCGGGACTATTGGCAAACAATGATGGACTGGGAAAATGAGCTTTTCACAATTTAAGGAAAGCTGGGTGACACCCTGGAGATCAGCAATGGCAGCCATATTGATTGTCGCTAATTTCCCATACATAAATAGAAGAAACGGACTGCTAATATCGTTATCTGACAGAAAAGGACGACTCAAGGACTAATGATCCTGTTAGAGAAAAAAAACACTCTAAATCAAGATGCTCGTCTCATTTTTCTTGACAATAATCATAATTTCCTCATTCCTGTTGTAAACTTGTATATAACGCAAATGTCTCAGCGCAGATCCACCAGTTACTGGGCAAAAATGGAAACGATGTATACACTTCTTTCCGGCAACCAACTAGTTAATCTGTCCAAAGCGCGCTGTACAACAAGGCGGGAAGAGATTGGCTAATCACGCCCACCGCTACGACAACGAGCCAATCACAGTCGCCGCTCACATCTCACCAACCAATAGAATTTAGTTGATGGGTTAGTTGACAGGTAAACTCGACACCTGAGGCTATACCTCAGCCTCCTCTGTGCCTCACACGCAGGGCGTTCTTGTTTACCTCAATGTTAAGTCTGGGGAATAATAAACCTGCGTCACAAGAGCCGCTGACTACGTCAATGAGCAGCCAGCGTATTATTTACTATGCATGTGCCACGAATACGCACGGAGGGGAACTTGTGGAGATCACTCAGTAGAATAATGATGTTCTAGTCATCACACGTTAACAATAATAGCACATTTCAGAGCCAATGGCTGTGCTCGGCTACCAGCGTGTGGTAATCATGAGTCAGCGTAGTGCGCGGCTTCTCCCGCGCATTTCTAATTTAACTGCGCCACCAGTGTGACGTCACCGCCCATCTGTTGGCATGACAACTTTTAGAGGTGGAGCGCGCTACAGGATGTTTGCGTCTCCGGCGCTGTCAATAAAGTTCGTTGATGAAAATAAAAAAAACATAGCTAATAGTCACGTGATAGCAGCTGGTCATGTGTTCCGCTAGTCATGTGACTTTCCTCTTCCTGAGGAGGCACAGTAGAGGAGGAGAGAAGATGGGGACCGTGCTGGACATCAAGATCAAGAGGGCGAATAAAGTCTACAAGGAGGGGGTAAGAGCAGGGACCCCCCCCCCCAATCCAGACTCTACTAGAGGATCTAAGAGCCAAGTGCTCTCCTACCTGTAACTCTCCAGCTGCTGCAAAACTACAACTCCCAGCATGTCATGGAGTTGTAGTTTGCAACGTCTATATAGACATGGTTTTACTTTTTTTTTTTTTCTAATGTTGTAGCACTGAAATCCATATAAGTTAATAGTATTGTTACATTTGTAACTTTCCGCTTTACTCTTACAATTTTCTGACGTATTTGTTGTTTCGATTCCTCACCATTGTCACAATCTCTGCTTGCTGTCAGTGAATGAAAAATCATTCATTATATTCACAGACTGAAAACCTCCAAAGACTTTTATAACCCCCCGAAACAGGTCCCATAGATGCATGTTCGTTCTCAGCTCCTCCTCACTGCTGGGGGTGCAGTGAGGAGGATCGGGGGGCTCGGTTCTAGTAATCAGTGTGGGAACCCCAGCAATCAGACATTTATTACCTGTCCTGTGGCTCAGTGATGATGATTGTAAATTCTAGGCCAACACCTTTTTATCCTGTTTCTGACCCCCCCCCCCACCCCCCCACTGTCTTTAGGACGGCAGGCGGTGCAGGTCTGGAGTCTACAGCGATGTCCTCATTGTAGAAAAGGCTCGTGGGCGCTCCGGTGAGCGCTCAGTCTCTAAGCCTTGTCAGAGCAGCCTCCTGAATACCGCTAAGAAAGGAGGAAACTCTGATCCTAGTTGTTTAACCCTCTGATTGCCACGGTCCGTGACTGCAGCGTGGAAACCTGGTGACGCATTCGGAAACTGGGGGAACCCTGTGCAGTCAGCCCGGTCTGTTCTGTAAGGGCGGGTTCACACATGGCGGAATTGCACTTAAATTCCGCTGCGGACACTCCGCAGCGTTAATCCGCAGCGGAGCCGTTTCTACATTGACTTTCACTTTAATTTAGCAGTGTTCGTTTACACGATGCGTACAATTCCGCTGCGGAGCATAGGCTGCGGAGCGGAATTTGGTGTCCGCAGCATGCTCTGTCTGTTGCGGAGCAGTGGCGGACTCATGGCGGAATTTCTCCATTGACTTCAATGGAGATTCAAAGTTCCGCAATGAAGTCCGCAGCTGTCATGCACATGTCATGTGTGCTGCGGATGCGTCTTGCTTTTTTTACTTGACATTTCTTCATTCTGGCTGGACCTATGTATTTCTAGGTCTACAGCCAGACTGAGGAAGTCAATGGGGCTCCCGTAATGACGGGAGCGTTGCTAGGAGACGTCAGTAAATAGTCACTGTCCAGGGTGCTGAAAGAGTTAAGCGATCGGCAGTAACTGTTTCTGCACCCGGGACAGTGACTACCGATCCCAATATACATGTATCTGTAAAAAAAAATGAAGTTCGTACTTACCGAGAACTCCCTGTTTCTGTCTCCAGTCCGGCCTCCCAGGATGACGTTTCAGTGTAAGTGACGGCTGCAGCCAATCACAGGCCAAGCACAGGCTGCAGCGGTCACATGGACTGGCGCGTCATCCAGGGAGGTCGGGCTGGATGCCGAAGGAGGGACGCGTCATAAAGACAACGGGCGGTAAGTATGAATTTCTTTTACTTTCACTAGGGAAAGTGCTGTCCCTTCTCTCTATCCTGCACTGATAGGGAGAAGGGAAGCACTTTTCCTGCAGTCCGCAGCGGCCAGTCCGCATCAATTTTCTGCACATTTTGTGCAGATCCGCAGCCGTAATCCGCAACCCGGATTAGGTGCGGCATTGATGCGGACAGTTGCGGAGGAATTCCGCCATGTGTGGTCATGCCCTTAGCCTCCTGTTAGGTCACACTAGGCAATGTCGTAGTGACACAGTGTAATGTATTACCATACTGGAGGATGCTAATACAATAGAAGTATAAAATAAAGTTACTAAAAGGTTAACCCTTCATGGGATAAAAAAAATGTAAGAAAAAAAACAAACCGCCCACAAGTCATTTTTTTAGGATAAAATGTATTTTATTGTCCATAATCTGCATAACCCCCCCCCCCCCCCCAAAAAAAACAACAAACCACTACACATATTCGGTATCCACAATACTGTAATAACCTGAAGAATGAATTAAACTGGTTATTTAGCGTGAAATGTGAACAGGATAAAAAAAAAATAATTCTAAAAATCACATTTTTGTATATTCACGCTCACAAAAATAAATGTCAGTGAAAAGATCAAGACGTTCTGGCTGCTGAACGGCAGAGGCAAAACCCAAAAAATGTATCTGGTCCTTATGGGTTCAAAGCGGTTTTCCCTAATGACTATCACCGATCCACAGGATAGGTGATAAATAACTGATCAGTGGGGGTCCGACCGCCGGGACCCTCACCGATCACTAGAACGGGCTTACTTTGCTATTCCCGGGAGCCCTATGGGAATGGAGCGGTAGTACGCATGCTCGGCCACCGCTCCATTCATTTCTATGGGGCGGGATAGCGCTCCGCAGCCCCACGGAAATGAATGGAGTGGTGGCCGAGCATGTTCACTACTCCTCCATTCATGTGGGGCTAACGGGAATGGCAAGGTAAGACCGTTCTCGTGATCGGTGGGGTCGCAGTGGTCAGACCCCCACCGATCAGATCCTGTGATCAATAATAACCACTGCCTCAGATTGTGGGGCGTGACGGGGTCATCAGTAAGCAGAGATCTTGATATTCTTCTGACAGCGTACCGGGCAGCTACAACCGGCGTCCGTGATAGACCCTTGTAGTTGTCCTACCTCCCGTGTCGGCCTCATTATGTAACGTGTCCCCGTTCATGTCCCTGCAGGAGGTGTTATCCGGAGTGGTCGTTGTCGTGAGTAAAGACGCAGTTCAGCACCAAGGGATCTCGCTGACCATGGAGGGATCCGTCAGTTTGCAGCTCAGTGCCAAGAGCGTCGGTGTGTTTGAGGCTTTCTACAATTCAGTGAAGGTAAGCCGACCGCACGCCTCGTCAGAATATCACATCGGGGAAGTCTGCCATCCCCGGTCACCACGGATTTCCGGAATGTAAGGACCCTATAGAACGATGTAACCCCTACAGCGCTGGACAGTCGTCACTGTAAATCTGATGTCATGGTCTAAGCCGCTAACCATTTATATCCAGGACCGGGTGCTGTATGATGTCAGGCTTCCCGGGAGGCCGGTGTCACGTGAGTGTAATATGTACCGGTCCTGGCGCCTGTATTATGGTCGCAAATCCAAACCGCGTGACTGATGACCCGAACGAGCAGCATCATAGAGACGAGAATTCACCAATGTGATCGCCTCCCGTGTAGCTGACGTGTGAGGAAATCATTCTGGCTGGATTCTTAATTCTTATATTTTCTGCTTCTTAACCCCCATTAAGGACTGGGCCAATTCTGGGTTTGTGAACCAGAATGATTTTTTGACTTTGCATCCCGGCAGTCATAACCGTTCATTGTTTTTTTTCCGCTGTAGCTGTGAGACTGTTTTTTACGGAACAAGGCGTACTTTATGTAGGGCCCATTTTTTGGTACATTTACATTATTTATTTCATACTCAGAATTGCAGTTTTTTTTGTTTTTTACAGCACACACTGATCATAATAAATGATGCTATACATTTGACGTGCAGGTTGTTACGACCGTGACGATACCAAATATGTATATAAAATTTTTTTTTTTTAACAATAAAATATCTTTTTTTTGTTTCAAATTTATTCTATTTTTTTATTTTTTGTAATTTTAACAACTTTTTTTTATATCCTATAGGGGAATTCTTAATTTCGATTACTATATTTTAACCCTTTTGCGCACCTCGACGTGCCATTACGTCTTGGTGCGGGGGTGATGTTTGGAGCGCGCTCAATATGCTGCTGGTGTCGGCTGTGTCTTACAGCTGACAATTGGGACTACCGGCCAGGAACATCGATCGCACTGTTCCTGGCAGTTTAACCCCTCAAATGCTGTGGTCGATCCCTCCGACCGCTCACCCCCCCCCCCCCCCGCAATGAGATCGGGGGGTGCCCCGATGGTTGTCATGGCTGCCAGGGGCCTAATGAAGGCCCCCACGTCTGCCTTCACTCTACCTCTTTTAAGCCCTGTAAACGGAAGCCTATAAAAATGACTATACACTGGAATACGTTAGTATTTCACCAGCGATCCAACGATCGCTGGTTCAAGTCCCCGATTGTGTAAAAGAAAAATAAGTTTAACGGTTTTTAGTAGTGAAAAAAAAAAATATTAAGTTAAAAAAAACAACCTTTTCCAATTTTTCCTCACTTTAGATGTCAAAAAGTGAACAAAATTGGTATCGCTGCGTCTGTAAAAGTTTGAACTATCACAATATAGCGTTATTTAGCACGCACGGTTAATACCCTTTAAAAAATTAAAAATACCAAAATCTCAGGTTTTTTTTTTGGTCACCTTAGCTTGAAAAAAAATGAAAAAATGTAATAAGTGATCAAAAAATGGTACCGATTTTAAAAACGACAGCCCGTCCCGCAAAAAATAAGCCCTGACACGGCTAAATCGATGAAAAAAATTCAAGTTATGGCTCTGAGAGCGGCAACACAAAACAATTTTATTTTTTAGAAACTACGAGACGTGTCAGATGATGTCATCGGAGGGGCTCTCTGTCCCTCCTCTGTGCCCTTCTGACCTAGAAATCTGTAGATTCCCGAGTCTGATCTGAAATCTCCCATTCACTGCGTGGAGACCGGAATGCACATATATCATTTTAGTGAATTGGAGATTCTGATCGTCCGATATCCTAAGATCTCCAAAGTTTAAAGGTACCGATCGCTCAGAGGAGTGCCACAGCCCCTTTGTTCTAGCAATCGATGGGGTTCACAGGGCACAGAGCCCCTCTATTGACCGCTTCTGAAATGACCTTACCTTTTTAAAGGATTATTCCCATCACAGATAGTGATGACCTATCGCTAGAATATACCATCACTTAGATCCCCCATAGATCCTGAGAATCCTTCAAAGTTTTCCCAGTGCAGCGGCGCCCCCAGCCACCTGTTCAGTATACCACTCTGATGTGGAGCTGTGCTACAGCGGGGCTCCCTCTAAAGGAGCACAGCGCTAGACCGACTCTGTGGGCCCTTCATCCTCTCCCACCGTGCTGGTATGGTCCGTCATCACTTTCTGCCATGGGAATAAGTCTTTAAAGTGTAGACGCCTCCGTGTTCATGAGGCAAAACCATGACTGAAACCTAAACTGAGATGAACTATAATGGGAAGATTTACATCTCAGTCGTGTTTTAATTCCACTCCTACTTTTTAGCTTACAAATACGGACGCAAAACTGACACACAGCCGCGTGACGGTGACGTATAGTCCTTTGTGAGTAGAGCAGTGACCGGTAAAATCAAACCTGCTCCGCTGAGCGTCCGGTCCCGCAGCAGAGGTTGAGCAGATGCCGGCTGCACGAAAGCCGCTGATCTCTGCTGGCTGGAGTGGCTTTCCCTGCTCATAAAGGAAAGAATTCTGATAATAGGACTGTATTCTGGCTTTCCACTCCGGCTAATAGGGGGACCCCCCCCCCCGCTCTGATGTCCATATGACCTATACACCGTGGTTGTCCCTCTCTGGCTACAATGCAAACCCTGGGAATCCCTTGTATGTTATATATATATATATATATTTTGCAGAAATGTAATTGAGAAGTAAAACATTTCTGATCGATTTTATTGCAGCCGATCCAAATCATTAGCAACACGGTGGAAATGGTGAAACCCGGGAAACTCCCCACCGGGAAGACGGAAATCCCTTTTGAGTTCCCACTTGTCATGAAGAGTAACAAGGTTCTGTACGAGACCTACCACGGGGTGTTTGTGAACATTCAGGTGAGTGCAGGGACGTCCCCTCCACGATCTATTCTGTGGACCGGCCTCAAAAGAGGAGACGCAGCAGTCGCAGCAGGATGTCTGCGTTGTTAGTTTTTGCTGTTTAAATCCAGATATAGGATTTTTCTTTTAGGGGGTTTGGTTAAAATGTTCACTGTTGTAAAAATCTCTGCTTGCTGTCAGTGAATGTAAACCATTTTGTTTACATTTAGAGGCAGAAAACTCCTCTAATACTTCTCACAGCTGAGCATCTGCTACAGTTGTATTCAGTATAGACAATCGTTTTCTCCTCTGGACTCAAGGCTGATATGTTTTTTTTTCCCTGTACTGATAAACTTTTATTAGAATACATGTTTGGCTGGAGGAGAAAGTGTTTTGTTATTTTTGAATAATTGTATTAGTTATTTTGTGTTGGGTATTGATGGTATTTCATGTTTTTATATTTCTGCGCACAGTATACCCTCCGCTGTGATATGAAGAGATCTCTGCTGGCAAAAGACTTGACCAAGAACTGTGAGTTCATCATTCATTCACACGTAAGTCTTCGGAGCGGCTGCAGGGGCTGCGCAATCCATGTCTCCAGGTCGTCCCTTCTAGTTTCTAACATGGCCACTTCCAAAAATACACTTCACCACTAGGCGACCTGTGCCGTGCATTTACAGCTCTGGTGCTTTGGGAGGGCGCGGGCACAGGAGCGGTGACTGTGCCATCCGCAGCGTGCGTCAGCTGTGTAGTACAGCTGACCATTCGCTGCAGTGGCCAATATCGGTGACTCCCATCCCAATTGTTTAACCCCTCAGATGCCGCGGTCCGTAGCGACCATGGTATCCAAGTGGCTCGACTGTGGGAAGGGGCTCCCTCTGTCACCCCATCGGCGCCTCGCCAGAGTATTCCAGTGTAATATTTGAGCGAACAAGCGATTTGCATAGACAAGTTCCCTAGTTGGACTAAAAGAACAAAAAAAATGGTCAGGACAGCTGACACTTAACAGGTTGGAGTGCAGTGTAATCGTATGTACCGAAGGTCTTGATGTCCTCGGCACCTTGGTCTCATGTTCCATTCTCTGCTCTGAGTGACAGCTCTAGCGGTCTCTGGATTTGGCTTCTAGAGCCGTCACTCGGAGGACGGGCAGGCAGCGTTCAGTGCAGAGAACCCGGAGTACAGGACATTGAAAGGCATCCCCATGGCAGTTGCGATTCTCTGGATATGCCATAAATGTCAGAGATGGGAATACCCCTTTATATCTCTGAGTTTTTGTTTTTTGTTGTATTCCAGTAACTCTCCATAGCTGGCTCATTTATGGATCATTGAAGGTCCCAGGTGACGGGTCCCCACCCTACTTGTCATATAATTATTGTACAGACTTTCTCTGCTGTGATGCCACCTAGTGGCTGACATACGGGGCTTACACCTTTTGTGTAATAGTGAATACAGAAAGACGCAGATGGTCCGTCCAATACAAATTAATGTGGAAATGCCAATTACCAGTCTCCGGTTATCACTCCTAATTCTGATGTGGCAAATTTTAAGTTTTGGGTGATAAATCTTCATTAAAAAAAGGATTTGCAGAGGAAAAAAAAGCGAAAACTGTTATTTAATATCTTCTTCCTATGCTGGGATATGATTGCTTGAAGTTACAGGCCCAAAAACTGAGGCTGCACTACTGAGAGATTCTGATGACCTCATGCCTCCTGATTTATTTGTATCTTTTTTTCCTTTCATGGTGACCATGTGTGGATGTAAATCACCAAATACTTGTATGCATGTGTGTAATAAATATATATATATTCTAATACTCTACATCCAAATTGACTTGAATTTTATGTATGTAGATGGTGATTGGTAGCCACGCACGGTTGCTATAGTAACACTGCATCGGACATTGGGCTTCAAACTTCTATATATTCAAGAGATCTGGTTCCGGTTTAGAATGTCACTTGTTTCCTTTCCTACTTCTAAGGGCCTGTTCACATCACCGTTCGCTTTCCGTCTGAGGTTTCCGTCGGGTGAACCCCGCAACGGAAAGTGAAACCACCGCTTCCGTTTCAGTCACCATTGATATCAATGGTGACGGAAAGATCGCTAATGGTTTCCGTTCGTCACCATTCCGGCAGGTTTCCGGTTTTCCGACGGAATCAATAGCGCAGTCGACTCCGCTATTCCGTCGGAAAATAACTTTTAAACTGCAGCGTGACCATTAAATACGCAAAACCTTCCAAAAATACAAAAATAGTGCGATCGTTCCGGTCTTGACAATGGATCCGAGTCTTTTGAGGACTTAAAAGGGACAGCAAACCTACAGCCCGGCTGCGATCACTTACTTGAATTCTAGCTATTGTTCCCTGTTATCAGCCGGTTCGCTACTATACTTGTATTGCTAGGATGGCCCTTTTTTTTTTTTAGCAGATAATCTGGGGGGGGGGGGGGATACGTGTTACGGCATGCTTAGAAATGGACAGTGTTCAAAACCTCTCCCGGCATATTATATTAAGGCCCTGTTCACACTGAGTTTTTTGCCACGTAAACCGCAGCAAAAACCGGCCCAAATTGTCTCCTATTGATTTCAATGGGAGGTGGAGGCGTTTTCTTCCCGCGAGCAAAAAAAAAAAACGCTCGCAGGGAAAAAGCGACATGCCCTATCTTGAGGCGTTTTCCGCCTCAAAAACCCCATTGAAATCAATGGGAGACGGAAATAAACGCGTTTTTTGACACGTTATTGGCAAAAGAACGCTCGCGGTGATTCCCTCTGTCCGTTGGAGAAATAGCTAAAAAAAAAAGGCCTCAAACACGTGTGTTTTAAAACCACTTAAAAAAAACGGAGCTGATTTCTGCCTGCAAAAAACTGTGCGAACAGACCTGAAAAATCGGAAGCAGAACGCCTACAAACATCTGCCCATTGATTTCAATTAGAAATACGGCGTTCTGTTCCGACGGGGCGTTTTTTTTTTACGCCTCATTTTCAAAAAACGGCGCGTATAAAGTGCATGTCACTTCTTGAGCCGTTTTTCATTGACTCAAGAGAAAAACCGCTCCAAAAACGGCCATAAAAAAACAACTAAAAATCGGGGGCTGTTTTCGCTTGTTCAGCTCCGTATTGTCTTAACCGTGTGAACATGCCCTTATGGTGAAGAGTTCTCCACCTGTTTTCATTCCTGACAATGGTCAGGATCTCTGCTTACTATCAGTGAATGAAAACATTCATACTTCTATTCAGAGGCTGAGAACTTTTACAGATGAGACTTCTCACAGCAGAGTTTGCTACAATTGTATTCAGTCTAGGTAGAAGTTTGAGGTTTCTGACCTTGAGTGGACTAACCTGTGGCTGTGAGTGCAATAAGAGGGGCTTTCAGTCCCCCAGATACAGCGTATTTTTTTTTTTTTCACCCATTCGAAGGTTTGAGTCTTGGAAGTGTCCTGGATAGAATTCAGTCTCTGGTCGGTGTTTCGCTTCAGTATCTGGAAGCCAAAACCAAGAGTAGAACATAAACAGAGAACCTATAATGGAAAGATTCCTCCTCCGTGTTTTGGACCCACGCCTGGTTTTGGCTTCCAAATACTGACGTGTGAACATAGCCTTAGGCTATGTGCACACGGAGTATTTTGGGGGAGGAATATCTGCCTCAAAATTCCGTTTGGAACTTTGAGGCAGATTTTCCTCTCCCTGCACGCCGATTTTCGCGGCGATTTTCGCGCCGGTTTTCGCCCGCGGCCATTGAGCGCCGCGGGCATAAAACAGCGCGAAATACGCTTTCTCTGCCTCCCATTGAAGTCAATGGGAGGTCGGAGGCGGAAGCGCCTGAAGATAGGGCATGTCGCTTCTTTTTCCCGCGAGGCAGTTTTACTTCTCGCGGGAAAAAGACGCCGACACCTCCCATTGAAATCAATAGGAGGCGTTCTCGGGCCGTTTTTGCCGAGTTTTGCGACGCGGTTTCCGCGTCAAAAAACTCGGAAAAATACCCCGTGTGAACATAGCCTTAGTCTTCCCAGTTAGATCCAGGGCTTTCGCCGATAGAGACCACACATGTGGGGGGGTCGGCGTCTGACAACACCTGTGCGACGTTTCGGGGGACCGTCCCCTTTTTCAAGCTTACTTGTGGGCCGTTCAGTGCTCATCTAAATAGCGATCGACTGAGGTAACTAATCAACTTATTACAGAAGAGCGACTGTTTAGAAATCTATATGTAATTAAAAACAAGCACGGAGTTTCGCAATGGATTATTTGGAAGATTTTTTTTTTCATAATTTCTAACGCAGGAAAAAAAAATCTTTTCTTTAGGCCTTATTCAGATGACCGTGTATTACGTCCGTGCTACGCGCGGGGAAATCACGAGCGTCGCACAGACTTATGTAAGTCAATGGGGCCGTTCTGACAGGTCGTGATCTTCACGCAGCGTATGTGCGCTGCGTAAAACTCGCCACGTCCTATATTTGCCCGTATTTCGTGCAGCACGCACCCATTGAAGTCAATGGGTGCTTGCAAATTGCACTCGGCACACAGAAGCACTTCCGGGTGCCGCGCGTGACTCGCGCTACAGTAGTAAAAAATATATGAATGAACACAGAAAAGTAGCTCGTGCTTTTATGTTTTTAAACCCAAAAACAGTGTCCTAATGATGGCGGCTGCGCGAAAATCACGCAGCCACGCACCATATACAGATGCCACACCGAACTTTGCTATTTAGATGAGCACTGAACGTCCGACAGGTATGCTTGAAAAAGGGGGCGGTCCCCCGAAACGTCGCACAGGTGTTGTCAGATGCCGACCCCCCCCCTCCCCCACGTATGTTGTCTCGATCCGCAAAAGCCCTGGATCTAACAGGGAAGACTAAGACGGAATTCTAACCAGGACATTTCCAGGGCTCTGTCCTTCAAATGGGTGGGGAAAATTTTTTAGCACAGATTTGCCAATTGTTCTGCCTTTTTCTGTCAATTGACATGGAAAAATATTTACGTTTTCTACTTTTTGGTCTGAATTGGTGCTTATTTTCCATACGCTCTATCCAGTCTAGGTAATCCTTTTTAAGAGTTCAAATCCAGGTTGATACGTTTTACCTGCACTGATACATTGTAACAAACAATCAAGACAGGAGAGAGATTTGTGCTGCTGATGTGTTTATCTCACAGAAGATTGTGTAGACTGGATACAATTGTAGCAAACCCTCAGCCGTGAGATGTTAGGACTTTTCTCTGTATAATGGTTGACCTATAATACATAGATGGGTCAGAGTTTATACGTATTTATTTATTCTCCACTTATTTGCTGTATTTCAGCTGCAGAAGGGAAAACAGACCCCCAGCCCGGTGGACTTCACAATAACACCAGAAACCTTACAGAATGTAAAAGAAGTAAGTGTGACCGCTCACCACTGATCTATACACCGAGGATCTGCGCAGATACTGTGTGACGTCCGAGCTGCTGCTGCCCCTCTAATAGGAATATATAACGTCTTGTGGCAATAGACAATAGTACCAGCAAAGGTGGAAAGGTTGGGATTCCACACAAATCAAAACCCTCCTATAAACAGTGGGAGAGCGCAGAGACTATGCAGTTCTATGAAGCCTGGGTGACTGCATGACTAAATGATCGGTAGTAAAGTCCAGGTAGCAGCAGCTATGGAGCTAAGGTAGAAGAGGTCATAGGCAAGTAGGGTTCTTTTTAGCGCAGATGGGTCTAAACCTACACACCTTCTACATGGGGGGAGATGTTATGACACGCATGAACTTACAAGGAACCTTTTTCTCTTACGCTTCCTTATGGCTGTCGCACATTTACACCAATGTTAAAATAAATTGGATTCATGCTGATGCTCCGAGGGTTGCACTTTCACATGACGCATGACTAAACCACGTGATTGACCGCTTTTGCAATGCGTTTTTTTTTTGGCATGCAGATTGTACATAAGAATGCACCATGTACTTAAAAGTAGAGCGGCAGCACCTATGAGCTCCATTGTGTGCTCGAAGTGGTTGTCACTTTTTACGCTTTAGTCCTGGGTCACGGTAAGGGTATGTTCACACGGCCTATTTTCGGCCGTTTTTCTGGCCGAAAAATCGGAAACCAAACGCCTCCAAACATCTGCCCATTGATTTCAATGGGAAAACTGTGTTCTGTTCCGATGGAGCGTTTTTCGCGGCGTTTATGTGTAAAAAAAAACAAAAAAAAAAAAAAAAAACTGTCGCTTCTTGGGACGTTTTTGGAGCTGTTTTTCATTGACTCTATCAAAAAAAGCTCCAAAAACGGTCGTAAAAAAATGGCGCGAAAATCGCAAGTGGCTTAAAAAATCGTCTCAAAATCATTAGCGGTTTTCCCTTGAATACAGCTCCGTATTTTCAGACGTTTTTGAGTTTGCGTGTGAACATACCCTCAGTGTATTCACATGCGGCTGATTTGTTGCAGAAATTTCTACAAAATCGGTGCCATTCATCTGAATGAGGTTCTCAGGTGCATGGATTTCTGGAAGCTTCATTCAGATGAAAGGAACACAATCTGCTGCGTGTGAACATACCCTGAATCAACTCATCGGCTACGTTTTTAAAGGGCTGATCTACTAGAAATGACCAGTCATGGAGATCAGAATTTAGTGCATGAGAGCCCCTCCAACACTTTTAGGGTATGTTCACACACCGCGACCAAAAAAACAGCTCCTGATGTTCAGACGTTTTTGTACCAACTCGTGGTTTCCGCGCCGTTCTTTACGTACGTTATTGGAGCTGTTTTTCTATAGAGTCTATGAAAAACTGCTCCAAAAACGTCCCAAGAAGTGACATGCACTCTTTCGCGGGCATCTTTTTACGCGCCGTATTTTGACAGCGATGCGTAAAATTAAGTCTCGTGGGAACAACATCGTAAAACCCATGGAAAGCAATGGGCAGATGTTTGTAGGCGTATTAGGGGCGTTTTTTCAGGGGTAATGTAAGGCGTAAAACACCCGAATTATGTCTGAAAACAGTGCGTGTGAACATACCCTGAATCGCCAACTCTGCAGGATTTAAATGATTACAATTGAGGGCGGGTTGCGTTGACATCTCACACGTGTGGAATTCCCCTTTTAAAGAGAACCTCCTAAGGATTAAGACTGTATTTTTTTTAAACCCCCCCCCCAGAAAAAAAAAAAACAGCTGACACCAAAAAATCTGCACCTGATTTTCTAAGGCCGGGTTCACATGGAGCGTAAATGCTGCGGAATTTCTGCAATGGAGTTCTGTGTGGATAATCCACGGCATTTACAGTAACGTGGGAACATACCCCTAAGAGAGTGTTCACACACAGAAGATTAGTTGCAGAAATTTCTACTTCTGTCTCATGTATCTGAGTGGGACCTGCAGATACAACCACGTTTACATATAGAACTTTTTTTTTAAATGCAGAATTTTCTGCCACAAATTTGCCTTGTGTGAACCTAACACTAAATTAATATCCACTTTGCATGCTGGGAGTGTCTGTATGTATCCAGCATTAGAAATCATCATAGGAAACCAGTGGTGAAGGCTGCCATCTTCTGGCCAGTGGAAGGAATGCAGAGTCCAAATATTTTATGTACGACAAAAATTTGCAATTGACATATTAAAATAAACGGAATTCCCGATCCTCGAACAATTGTTAATGTGGGGAAACCTGGGTATTGTAAAACTGCAGCAGTGATTCCTGGCATCGGATATGGGACAGGTGATGAGACAGGTGAGATGAGACGTGAACAAATCCATCAGAATATAATAGTGCAGGATAAACCTAGACATGCCGTTACTTGCACTCTGCTTGGACACGAGGGTCTTGTGTCCAGTCTCATGTTATACATGCCTTGCTGCCCATCACCCAACTGCAGTGCGGCCTCTCTATCCAATACATGGGGCAGACCATGACAGTCACGGTTAGTTATAACCTGGCACAGGACGTAATATAAGGTGCGCCCCGAGCCGGCCGCGTGGTACAGGACAGCCCTGCCCAGTGATTGTAAGAGGCAGAAGAGCTGAACACTTAGGAGACTTGACACATTTCTAATGTAGAAGTTTCCTGCGATTTAGAACAAGTTGTACAGAACGTAATAAAGCAGCAGCTGCTGCTGCCACGACAGGTGCCCGGGCACTGTATGATCAACTAAGATTTAAGAAGCTCAAGATGCTTTGTACTAGGAAATAATACAGAATAGTGTTCAGTATATCCTGTATGGACAAAAGTATTGGGAGACTACTTGCATTGTATTCAGGCGTCTCCTTCAGTCCCATTACCACACGTGTATAACATCCAGCACTCGCCATGCAGTCCTCTTTACAGACACTTGTCCTTGTAAAGAGATCACTGAATTGCAGCGCGGTCCTATAATAGGACGCCACCGTTGTAAAAAGTCGGTTTCTGAAATTTCTTCCCTCTTAGATATTCCACCATCACCCGTGAGTGATATTATTGTAAAGTGGAAGAAACCGCAGCAACTCAGCCACGAAGTGCAGACCACGTAAAGTTACAGAGCGGGGGGGGCGAGTGCTGAGGAGCAAAGTGCAGAAAAGTCACCAACTCTCTGCTGACTCAATAACCGCAGAGTACAGACCTCCTCTGGTATTAACATCTGCACAAAAACTGTGCTCGGAATCTTCATGGCCGAGCAGCGACATGCCAGCCTCACATCACAAAGCACAATGCCAAGCGTCGGCTGGAGTGGTGTAAAGCTGCCGCCACTGGACTCTGGAGTAGTGGCAACGTGTTCTGTGGAGTGACGCTTCTCTATCTGGCGGTCTGATGGATAAGTCTGGGTTTGGTGAATGCCAGGAGAACGTTACCTGCCTGACTGCATTGTGCCAGCTGTGAAGTTTGATGGAAGAGGATAATGCTATGGGATTGTTCATCAGGGGTCGGCCCCTTAGTTCCAGTGAAGTGAAATCTTAGAGTATGTTCAAACGCAAAATACGTCTGAAATTACGGAGCTGTTTTCAGGTGAAAACTGGTCCTGAATTTCAGATGTTTTTGCAAGTGCTCACGTTTTTCGCGGCGTATTTTACGGATGTTATTGGAGCTGTTTTTCAATGGAGTCAATGAAAAACGGCTCCAAAAATGTCCCAAGAAGTGACATGCACTTTGACGCGGGTGTAATTTTACGTGCCGTATTTTGACAGCGACGCGTAAAATTACACCTCGTGGGAACAGAACACCGTAAAACCCATTGCAAGCAATGGGCAGATGTTTGTAGCCGTCTTTTCAGGCGTAATTCGAGGCGTAAAACGCCTGAAAATAGGTCGTGTGAACATACCCCTAATGTTTCAGCACACAAGACATTTTGGACAATTGTAGCTTCCAACTTTGTGGGAACAGTTTGGGGTTTGGTCTTTTCCGTTCTAGCTTGACTGCGCCCCAGTGCACAAGGTCCATAAAGACATGGTGGGTTGGGGGAGTTTGGGTTGGAAGAACTGGAATGGCCGCAGAGAGTCCTGACCTCAACCCCATCCAACACCTTGGTGATGACTTGGAATGGAGATTATGAGCCAGGCCCCCTCCCCCAACATCAGTGTCTGGCCTCACAAATGTTCTTCTAGATGAATGGGCAAAAATTCTCAGACTCCAAAATCTTGTAGTAATTCTTCCCAGGAGAGTGGACGCTGTTTTACGGCAATTGGACTAACTTCATATTAATGTCTATGGGTTTAGAATGAGATGCCATAAAAGCTCCTGTAGCTGTAATGTGGAGGTGTCTCAATACTTTTGGCTATATAGTGTATTTGCACTTACAGCTAAAGGCGCACATTAAATGGACCGGCATATTTCAGCCATATTGGTTTGCACCCCTTTAGGTGGCATCGGAGACATCTGCCAACCGCTCATCCTTCTCTTAGTTGGCATTCTGATTGTTTTTCTTTTTCAGGGTAATAGCGGCTATTTACTAATGGAAACATGGAAAACGTTGGGCGGGAGGAAATACTTTTGCCTCATAGAAACTCTGTGTGTGTGTGTGTGTGTGTGTGTTATTTTTTTTGGGCGCTTCCATAATTACGGATGTGTAGCTGTCTAATTATGTAAGTGTTGCTATTCGATGGCAGGTGATTACTCAAGATCCGCAAAAAAAAACAAAAAACGGATCTCCAAATATTAATTAACTACGGATGCATTACAGACCATCTTTGCAGACCGCGTGCCGTATATGCGGATGGCTACAGATCTGTATTTGCAGACAGTAAGGCTATGTTCACACACTTATCAAAAACCAGAGCTGTTTTCAAGGGAAAACTGCTCCTGATTTTCAGCCGTTTTTTAAGCAACTCGTGTCTTTCGCAGCGTTTTTTTACGGCCGTTTCTCTATAGTCAATGAAAACCGGCTCAAGAAGGGACATGCAAAAAACTCGATCAATGGGCAGATGTTTGGAGGCATTCTGCTTCTGATTTTTCGTCCGTTTACGGGCCAAAAATCTGCCGTGTGAACATACCCTAAGGGTATGTGCACACGATGAGAGGCTTTTACATCTGAAATGACAGACTGTTTTCAGGAGAAAACAGCTGCCTCGTTTCAGCCGTAAATGCTCCTCCTCTCATTTTGCGAGGCTTCTCTGACAGCCGTAAATTTTGAGCTGTGCTTCGAGTTCAATGAAGAACGGCTCAAATTACGTCTGAAAGAAGTGCCCTGCATATAATGCGTAGAGGTGTCCCGCACATAATGCGTAGAGGTGTCCCGCACATAATGCGTAGAGGTGTCCCGCACATAATGCGTAGAGGTGTCCCGCACATAATGCGTAGAGGTGTCCCGCACATAATGCGTAGAGGTGTCCCGCACATAATGCGTAGAGGTGTCCCGCACATAATGCGTAGAGGTGTCCCGCACATAATGCGTAGAGGTGTCCCGCACATAGTGCGTAGAGGTGTCCCGCACATAGAAGTGTCCTGCACTTCTTTGCCGAGGCTGTATTTTTACGCGTCGTCGTTTGACAGCTGTCAAACGACGGCGCGTAAATGACAGGTCGTCTGCACAGTACGTCTGCAAACCCATTCAAATGAATGGGCAGATGTTTGCCAACGTAGTGTAGCCTTATTTTCAGACGTAAAACGAGGCATAATACGCCTCGTTTACGCCTGAAAATAGGTAGTTTGAACCCAGCCTAACGGTCGTGTGCATGAGGCCTAAAGGAGTGGGAACACATCAAGGTAAGAAGAACACTTTTATTGCACAGATTAGGTTTTCTGAGCTCCATCCACTCCCTTCCCAGCTGGCGCTCTAGACTGACACAGAAACCGGATTAGCATACAGGCATGGCATACGTTCCTATTTCTTTACCCTACCGCTAACTAGCGATGTGACCCTTCTATCATTTAGGTTTTATGTGTTTGAAAATTGTCCTGGCAGCGAAGGGTTATATGCTGGTACAAGGGGCATGTGTATGCAATGGGGAGGGAAATAAACTGCTGCCAGACACCTCTGGAAATGGCTGATCTTCTATGGGGAACACCGGATCAGACATGTTGAAATCCACCGCGCCTGATCTTACCGGCATCTACCATCAGGGTGAAGTTGGTCCGGCCGACTCATCTGACGTGTGGGCATCTTAATACTCCGGTGTTCATTTCTTCAGTAAATGAGTGATCTATATTTGTCTTGCAGAGAGCCTCCCTGCCTAGATTTCTCATCAGGGGACACCTGGACTCCACTAACTGCGTCATCACTCAGCCCCTGACAGGGGAACTCCTGGTCGAAACGTCCGATGTTGCCATCAAAAGTATTGAGCTGCAGCTGGTCCGGGTTGAGACATGTGGTGAGTTAACAGCCAAAGACCGATCCCTGCACATCACTGCTAGGTCAGGGGAGACCTCAAATCTGGGGTAACGAAACAGGCAATGCTGGGACTTGTAGTGTTGCAACAGCTGGAGCGCCACTGGCTAAGTAACTTATTATTGTAAGACAACATTTTAGCGCTTCTATTATAGCTGCAACTCCCAGGGATTCAAGTGACCCAAACTTACATCTACCTACATAGTGGAATGAAACATTTTTTGCCTGCAGCTACCACTAGGGGGAGCTTGCTGCATACGGTTTTATCATTGAGTGGAATGGGATAACAGTATGCAGTACACTTTCTCTAGTGTGTGAAGGCAGCCAGAATTTTATCATTTAATTCTCTAGGGAAAAGATCAAGTTCCTACGCCGTTTTCTGGTGTAAAATTTACGCAAACCGCCAAAAGATGCAAAAATGTCAACTTTTGGGACTTTTTTCTCGCCACTTTTTAGGCAAATGCAGCTTGGTGGTGGTGGCGGCCATCCGCGGGCCGACACATCTAGGGTATGAAAACACTGGGCGGATACGCAGCATAATAGTACACCGCATATCCGCCCTGGAAGCTGCGGCATGTCAGCTGATATTTTGCAGGAATTTTAAAAAAAAAAACGGCTATACTTACCCTGGACGTACACGTCCTGGGATGACGCTGTAGTCCATGTGACCGCTACAGCAGTCACGTGGTGATACATCCTCCCAAGAGGATGCATCACCGTGACTATAGCTGGGGTAAGTATAAGGCCTCATTCACACGGCAGGGTTTCCCGGCCGGGTGCCGGCCGTTCATAAATCGGCCAGCACCCGGCTGCATTAGGAATAATAGACCCCTAATGGGGCTATTCACACGACCGATTTTTTGACGGCCGGGAAATCCGGCCGTCAAAAAATAGGACATGTTCTATCTTCGCCTGGGTACCCGGCCCCCATAGAAGTCTATGGGGCCGGGTATTACACGGCCATCACCGGAATGTGTTCCGAGTGATGAAAGGGTTCCCCTTCAGGAGTTGCCGCTGATGTCACTGTCCGGATCTGCCCGGCCCGGATGCAAAACTTTATGCAAACCGGCCGGGCAGAATGGCCGATTTTACCGGCCGGCACTCGGGCTCGGGAACGACCCGTTTGTGTGAATCCCGCCTAAGCTCTTTTATTCATTTTAACTCAAAAAAAAGTTCGTGTTTTTTTCCATTTGTGACTCTTGCGGTGAAATTGCACTTTCCACTGCAAAAGTCGCAACACGGGTTTTACCTCCCCATTGAATTCAATGGGGAAAAACCTGCAACATAAGAGCAGCGAATCCACAGCATTAATTGACATTCTACAGATTTAAAAAAATAAATAAAACAAATGCACCGCAGGGCAATTTATGAATCAACTTTTTTTTTTTTTTTCTCCTCAAATCTCAACCGAACTGCTCCTGTAATGTGCAGCAGATTTCCCAAAATCCACAGTGTTAGAAATTAGCAGAAATTGAAGCTGAAATCCAGACTTCATAAGTTTGTCACGGCTGCCTGTGTGACACTGAATGAAGACACGTGCCCCTCGGCCACGCTTTTTTTTTTTAATCTCCCTCTGGTCTTTACAGGGAAGTTAATTCTTCAGCTGCTTTATAGATCTAGTAAGATATTATTAGAACACAATGTTGGACTCGGCGTTAAAAAGTGGAAATGTTTTGCTTGTTTGAAGGTTGTGCGGAAGGTTACGCCAGAGACGCCACAGAAATACAGAACATTCAGATCGCGGAGGGAGACGTGTGCCGAGGTCTTCCCATTCCCATCTACATGGTATTTCCCAGATTGTTCACCTGCCCAACGCTGGAGACTACCAACTTCAAAATAGGTAGGTCTGATGTTTTATTACTCTCCTAGATCCGCACTGATGATCGGGATTAATGTCTTATGTCCTCTGCAGAGTTTGAAGTAAACATTGTGGTGGTTCTTCACGACGATCATCTCATCACCGAGAACTTCCCACTCAAGTTATACAGAATGTGACGCCGCCGGCCGCATCGCTGTGTTGTAAGAGATCAATTGACTGACTTAAACTCTTTAATACTTGGACTTTTCTGCTCCACGTTCAGCAAAAGCAGCACTTATGATGGAGAGCATTTCATCGCCGAATCAGATCACCAGCCTAAATCTACAAACCAACTCCCTGAAAGAAACTCATTTTCTGCCCTAAATTCCAATTAAAGGGGTCACCGGGTTCTGGTAATGGCAGCAAACGAGATATGAAGCGGTGCTGACCTATCCTTTCCCCCAGCAATCCCGCGCTGACTCTCTGGCGGCACGTCCGCTGATTGATTACATGGTCATGTGTTATATTTCTGGCATTGGCACTGCGGAGGCCTCTGACTGGTTGTAGCAGTCACATGCTACTGCATGTAAACATCACCGGGCCAGATCATCAACGCTGGATCGTGGGGTTCAGTAGGCAAGTACTGCATTTTTATTTTTACTGATTTCTCATCTGCAGCCGTTACCAGAAAACTTTTAGAACCTGAAAAATCCCATTTGCCATACAAATCCCACATTTCTGTGCCGTTTTCATACATTTCTACAGTAAAACTTATTTGCCACTTGTGATTTTGTCTCGTAGTTCAATATCCAAAAAGTAACAATTCCCCTAAAATAAATCAAACTGTTCCTCAATTATGTAACAATGTCCTTACAATCCGGCTGTATTGTAGCCACTTTTTGTAAAAATCATTAAATGCCTTTTAGAGGAAAGAATCAGAGGGATGATTTCCTGCAGCCACCACAAGGGGCGCTAACTGAATACAGACTTATTTAAATGGATGCCGTATAATTTCATTTTGTAGTGAGCTCCCCCTAGCGGTGGGTGTTGGCAGCCAGAAAGAGAATCCCTATAAGTATATTATGAAAATAAACCACAACTTTTGCTCTGGAAAATTGTAACTGTTCGAAAATGGACTTGCATTTTAAAGTGAAGCTAAATGTTTGACAAACTTCTGACGTGTCAGTGACCCGTCAGAAGTTTAGATTAATGGTGGGGGTCTCAGTGCTCTGACCCACAATCGCTAGAACAAAGCAGGTGGAACGCTTACCACTTCGGGTCTGTTCGGCTTTTTGCGGAAATGTATCGGTGTACGGACTCAAGAGTCTGAGCCCGCACTCTGCTGCTATTGTATCGAAAGCCGATGTATCAAAGTGGATGAACCTCCACACGCTGCATAAATAAGCGGGAAGAACCGCTCAGAAATGGACATGTGCGGTTTTTTACCACAATGTTAATTGTATTTGCTTAATCACTGCTTTTTTGTTACAGGTTGTCCCCATTGAATTCAATGGAGGTAAAAACCTGCAACAAATAGACGTTGCGATTTTTTGCGGAGGAAAAGCTGCGATTCTGCGGCAAAGATCGCAACTCGCAAAAAAAAAGTACCCAGAATTCTGTGCTCCTTCATCTAGGCCAGCCTCCTGGGATGATGTTTCATCTCCTGTGACCGCTGCAGCCAATCACAGGCTGAAACATCATCCAAGGAGGCCGGGCTGCATGGTCTTCACATACCCATATAGAGATGTTTCCCCTCATACAATACAGATAATGCACAGTCAGCAGTCCAACTCCAAAAAAAAATAATAAATTTCATTCACTGCCCTGATCATATAGCAGCTGACACACACACACACACACACACACACACACACACACACACACACACACACACAATGTCCAAAAAGATGTGAAGATATAAAGGTCCCTGGTTACAACCCATACACCAGTGGTCACATACTAGGGCACCGCTGGTTCCCATGACCTGCTCACGTTGGGTTGATCGCCCTGCATATTCGCAGCTGTTTTTTACCTTTATCTCAATGTGGCTTATTATGGAGCACCAGTTATTTATATTCTAGGCTTTTCACCAGCAAATCCAACATCAAGATATTCTAAAAAATACAATAACCAGATCGTTAAGAGAAATCACCTTTATTTTACTGCCAAACAGAACTTTTCTTCATTTTTAGTAGAATACAAAGCAAAATCAGTGAAAATATAGAAACCCCCTTGTAATTGTGCTTAAAAGGGTTTCCCCACAAAGGACACAAGGCGCCTATCCACCCAAAAGGGGATAAAGATTTAATTCTGGGGGTCCCAAATCTCCCTTTCCTCGTCCGCGGTCAGGAGGATATGAAGCATTCGCTGTGGCTCCATTTAAAGGCTATGGGAGTGACAGAGACCGCCAAGTACAGCGAGCGGAAACACACACAGCATGGATCTAGTGATCGCTGGGGTTATACATTTATCACGTACTCACAGGATAGGTGACAAATGTCCTTTGTGGGAAAAATATATATTAATAAATCCCCTTAAACTCCTGTTTTTACATTTTGCACCACTGAGAGCCTGTACAACTTTTACACTTTTGACATGTACAAATAAAACACAAACGAAACCTCCATAGCGATATGTTCTGAAAGTAGATGATTGGCACATTGTCAAAATGCCACTCCGCACAGACACAAGATTGCATGGCGTTTATAAATTTTTCCCCAAAAAATACATACAAATTGATACGTGACAAAGTGTGACCCAAGCAGAAAACTAGATGCACCACAAACCCTAAAATAAGTTTTTGGCCTCACGCACACGACTGTAGTGGTGTGCGCGGGCCGTGACTTGCGGCTCGTGCGCATTAATTTCTATGAGCCTGGACCGCAAAACACGGCCGTAATAAGACACTTTCTGGATATACTAGTAGTCTTCACAGTCTGGTATAGGTATTGATATTTGCTTTATGATTTGTTTGGCGCTTGCCAATGGTCTATACTCGTATAGGTATTCATCGTAATAAGACACGGTCTATCTTTTTGTGGTCCAGACTGCTGGGCAGTGCATGGCAGATGTGCAGAATACACACATACCACTCCTGCCCATGTCTACTACATGCACATATCTGCAGAAAAGCACCGCAATTAAAGAGATCAAAAATCAGGTTTTAAAAAATGGAAATATAAAAAAATGTAATCTATAAAATACAGGAATTACACACTTTAAAAAAAAAAATGTGCACCCCAAAACGTATATATTCCCTGCACATCCCCCACTGGCCCCCCCCCTCTCCTGCTCCACATGGCTGAAGTGAGATGCAAATAAATGCAGCTCCCATTTTAAAGGGAAGGGGTCACGAAAAATTGTTTTTATGTTTTTGCTTTTAGTGTGTTATTAAAAGACATTTTATTTATTTGTTTTTCTTACTTTTATTTCTCTATGGGGGCTGGATTTTTTTTTTTTCCATCTCTGTATGTGTCGATTAACGACACATACAGAGATGGAATACGGCACATACATCCCCATAGAGAATGTGAACTGGAGCCGTTCCATTCACTATAGTGTACGCCGTCTGTGTGGGAACAGCGCATGCGCCGCTCCCACACAGTCCAAAAGGAAGGTCTTTGGCAGAGCAACATCCGGCACCATTTTCATGTGGACCGGAAGCCGCGGCCAGACAGTAAGATGACTACTTCCGGTCGCAGCTTCCGTCCATATGTTCAGAAGCGGCGGCGGCAGGAGCAGGTAAGTTATGTCTGTGTATGTTCGTGTTATACTGTGTGATTACCACTGTATCTAATCCTCCTACACTGTGCATTCGCTCAAAAAATGGCAGCACAGTGTAGGAGGTTTGAACATTCAACCTCCTCCTTTCTCCTGGCACTAGGGAGGGGGGATTGTTTGAGGACACTAGAGCGAGTGTGTCTTCTCCAATTTTGCAGTATAAAGCAATGAGGCTGCTTTACCACATGCCAATGCTGCAATTTTGGGAATTGCTCCCTCTAGTGACCAGCACATGGAAATGTTATAAATTAGAATCTAATTTATAATATTTCCTGACTTGTGAAAAAAATTAGAACAATGTGCAATCATTTATATACGGTTTAACTAAAAAATAAAAAAAAATTCCCTTTAACCAACTCTAACATCGACCAGCTCATAGCCTTAACCCCCCCCCCCCCCTTCTCTCCCTTTAGGACCATGCCTATTTTGGCCTTCAGAACTGCAGGATTTTTTTTTCTTGTTTATGCTTCACTACATTCCAAGAGCCATAACTTTTTGTCTCTGACGTAACTGTAGGAGGGATTTTTTTTTGTTTGTCGTTGTTTCGAGAGCCATAACTTAATTTTTGTGTCGATAGAACCACGAGAGGATTCGTTTTTACGGAACAAGTAACTTTTTTCCTCGCCCTACGGTTTTATGATGCGATACAGGTCATTACCATTCCGGTGATACCGTATGCGTATTTATTTTTTCGACACTTTTACCAAAATAAAAAAAACTTTTTTTTTGGAATGGGAACACTTTTCTTCACGTTATCATCCCTCTTATTAATCAGACAGGATATGTGTTCTCAGATTGCCACATTTAGACCAAATCTCTCAACAATCCAGAAAAATCTCTATCAAGTTCTGGTGATTGTGAAGATACGTGGTGTAAGAACATAATTTATTATAGGGCTTATTGTTCATCTCAGGCTCTGCTTGGATCAGACTTATCCACAAACATGACTTGTGTTTTTTTTTGTTCTTTTACACCACAAAAAAAAATAGCATGACAGTGCCCATGAGTGCAAAGTGCTGGGTGGGTTTTTACATGGTATTAGGGGGTCTACCTTCATTACATGTGTATGTCAAAAGTGAAAATTGTGAGGGTATGTGCACACACACTAATTACGTCCGTAATTGACGGACGTATTTCGGCCGCAAGTACCGGACCGAACACAGTGCAGGGAGCCGGGCTCCTAGCATCATACTTATGTACGATGCTAGGAATCCCTGCCTCTCCGTGGAACTACTGTCCCGTACTGTAATCATGTTTTCAGTACGGGACAGTAGTTCCACGGAGAGGCAGGGACTCCTAGCATCGTACATAAGTATGATGCTAGGAGCCCGGCTCCCTGCACTGTGTTCGGTCCGGTACTTGCGGCCGAAATACGTCCGTCAATTACGGACGTAATTAGTGTGTGTGCACATACCCTAATGCTAACAAAAAGTTAAGAAAACCCATTCAGTGTGTGTGTGTGTGTGTGTGTGTGTGTGTGTGTGTGTGTGTGTGTGTGTGTGTGTAATATTTTTGGGAAAATTTGGACCAAGAAATAAAATTGACAAAAGTAAAGATATACATTAAAGCAGAATGTTAACTTGTACATTTTTTTTTGGGGTTAACGTATACTTCATACAGCAAGGTGCAAAAGATACGATGTGCTGAGCATTTAAAATAAAATAACACATTTAAACATATAATGTAAGTCACAGCTGATAATAAAATACACTTATGACGGTGTCCATGTTATAGGATTTGACAAATGCTTACCGTGCACCTGCTAAGAAACCTGGTAAACCACTAGGCGATTTCTAGCATTTTCTTAACATAGTTGGTCTGCAACACTTTTTTTTTTCTTTCAGTACAGACACCGTTCCCCTGCATCTCAACATATACTTATACAAATCGGCAAGAGGCAACCTGAGACTTTTACGAGACTCCAAATGATATCAGAGTCTGTATACAAGTCCACCCCCTAGTGGTGACCACAGGCAGTAGATATTTTTACAAGGGGACAGTGCTCTGTAGCCTATAAGTTTAATAACAATGCCAACCACAGGTTTCTTAGAAAAATAAAGTTGACAGAAGGCGCTGCTGTAAAGATGTTCTCTCTTTATATCTATTTCTGGAAAAGCAGAGTGGCAATCAATCACCGGCTTCCCCACATTAGCCTTGCTCCAATAATCTATGTGTAGAGGAATGATAGCCATTCAGGACGGTAGGAAAGTTGGGGGATGACGATCATATAGGCCATCACCCATCTTTCCCAGTAACAGATATAGCAGAGAAACAGCTGAAAAGAATTTTTAACAACTTCACAGAAAGCGATGGAGTTAAGGAGTTGTTTTTTTTGGTGGGGGTGGGGTGGGGCGGGGGTGACGATGACTTATAACAAGTTAAATGTCACGAGCTATTCAAGCAAATGTTTTTGCAGACAAGAAGTAACCAAGGGGTATTGTGGTTTCCATGATCTCTGCTTGTGGTCAGTCAATAGGAATGATCATTGCTTACAGAAACTCCATCCTGGTCATGTGATCATCACACATGTTCACACAAAATTCTACCAGTCTGTTTTGTCACAAGCCAAGTATCTGACACATGACCAGGACACATTTTTATTCCTCCTGAGTAAACAATGAAGTTTTCTGTTGAATGACAGCAAGCAGAGATCTTGAAAACTGAGGAATTTATACAGAAAGTATTGAAAAATAATATAGCTTTTCATTGTGTATAGCATTTAAGCCTTATTAAGTGTGCATTAGCTCTAGGAACAGCTCTTCAGCTTACACCTTTCTCATCGCTCACCCCCTGTGATGTACATTAGACATATTATGCAGCGGTCTATAAGAGTAGCGCAAGAGTCCATTGTTGGTTATTTGCCCAACGTGGACATACACTAATGACTAGCTAAACCCGGTGAACATGCTTCCTACCATATCTCTACCATCTTGAACATGTCACAACGATGACTACTCACGCTCTGGGCAAACGAGACTGTTTATACCTGAGCCCAGATTGGCACCGGAGACTACGTACAAGTCAGGGGGATAAGACAAGAAGATGATTGAGGTGAATAAGCCATAATCTAACATCACAGCTCTTAGGCTTCGATCACATCTGCGTCAGGGCTCCGGTATTAGTCTCGTCAAAACGACTGAACCCTTGCACAACGGAGACAAACTGAAAACATTGGCACCGGATCCGTCACCATTAAAATCAATGGTGATTGAAACGGAAACCTATGGTTTTAGTTTGTGTCGGTCAGGGCTCTGTTCCGACGGAACGGAGACCTGACAGATGTGAACGTAGCCTTACAGCTATAATCCTCACACAAGAAGCTGCATACTCAAGACATTTGTGGACACTTTTCCCATAAACTCTGCTGCAGTTGACGTCCACCTGGGCTGGAAAGTATCAGCATTACGCAGTTCTCATCCTTCCTGCAAGTACAGGGAAGTCTTCAGGTAGAAGAGCGTGTTCACGACAGGTAGGACAAGTGCTCTGAGTGTGGAGCCAGGTCTTGATACACTGTAGAAACATACAATGCAACATCAGTGCTGAAAAACAAAACTAGAATTGCAGCACTCAAGTGGGGTGCAATACCAAATACACCCCATGGGCAAGAGTGGCGCTTTTTTAGGTTGGGGGGTCCTTCCACTCCACCCCTCGACAACCTCTTTAAGAACGCTCGCCTGCACATCAATCCGGTCAGATACTCACGTGCTTGTGGAAGTCGTGACCGCAGTCCAGCTTGAGTACCGGAGACTGTTTCAACTCATCGTGGCAGATTATACAGGGGTCTTCACCATAAGACTATAGAAAAAAAAACACATTACAAACAGTACTTTAGACATTTGCATGCTGATGGATCTAAAGAGGAGCATACACATAATAGGGCAGGCGGGTGAAAGCCATTACCCCCAGACTCCTTGGATCCCTAGTCGGTATATTAGTTTACCGCCATATGGAGAGGAGTGATAAAAGAGGCGATCTACCAAGGAGACAAGGTATTGGGTATTCTGAAAACCAACATGCCCGATCCTTGTTACCCTTCATCAGGAGTGGGTCCCCAAATACATTCGATTGTCAAAATGACAGTGTAAGACGGATAATAAAGAGATACCACAGATAAGGACGCAATAGCAGCACATTAAAGCCTCATGCACACGACCGTAACCATGTGCATGGCTGTGATTTTTCGGGTCGGCCGGCAGCGGAGTGTCAGCCGCGAGCCGCCCACAAATCGCGGGCCATGAACATGGCCGCGGCCATTATTTCCAATGAGCCCAACCCGCAGAACACGGCCGTAATAAGACATATCCGTTCTTTCTGCGGTGCGGGCTCCCGGGGCATGCACTGACCGTAAAAACTACGGCCGTGAGCATGGCCCCATAGAAATGAATGGGGCCGCAATTCTCCCGTGGATTTTCAGGGGGAATTGCGGCCGCAAAAGCACGTTCGTGTGCATGAGGCCTAAGAATTAGTTCAATCATTTTCATTGGGCAGCTTGTCATTTTAGTCTATGTATATTGGGTTGGTCCGATTTCCAGATATTTAGTAAATTTATATAATCTAACAACATGGTACCTCTAAGTCATTAGAATTCTGCCATTTATTCTTGGCTCCTCCAGTGACCACTCTCCATGGTTGCTTAGGCTGGGGAGGAGAAGGCTGGGCAATGCCGGATCCGGAATTAGACACATTCAATCCGGTCTTCTGTATAAAAAGAACAGGAAACGTAATTTGAAGAGGGGTTAAATATGAAAGAGTAACTAAATGTGCAACAAACTTCTGACATGTCATAGTGACATGTCAGAAGTTTTGAGTGGTGGGGGTCCGAGCACTGAGATCCCCACCGATCGCTAAAAACAAAGCGGCAGAAGCGCTCCTGTGAGCCGCTTAGTTTCTGTTTGGCTTTTTCCGGAAATCGATGTAGCGCTGTACGGATTCAGTAGAAAGTCTATGAGCGCGTACACCGCTACATCGGCTTTCTGGAAAAAGCCAAACAGAAACGAAGTGGCTGAGCACTTCTGCAGCTTCGTTTTAGCGATCGGTGGGGGTCTCCGTGCTTGTACACCCACCAATCAAAACTTCTGACATGTCACTATGACAAGTCATAAGTTTGTTGAACGTTTAGTTACCCTTTAAAGGTTTTACCATGATGGTCCATACAGAACTCTTACCGGAGAGGCAGGAGGTGGTGGGTTCTTGGCCTGGCAGTCCAGTATGTGATCTGTCACCCTACAAATAATTTCCCCATGTGACAAGCCAAACAGAGTGCCGCTATTTCTAACGCGGAAATCCTTAATGAAGCTTGTAAGTTCGTCACTGCAGAAAGATGAAATAAAAAGGTCAGTACATAAAAATCTAATGACCGGCATATCTATATTTTAAAACGCTTACATAAGCAGAATCATCGTTCTCCCTGCAAAACCCATCAGAAGAATGCAGACTGCAACTTGGAGTGACCTGTATTCTGCCTCTGGTGCAGTGTGCACAGCTTAGGCCCTGTTCACATCACGTCTGTGAACTACGTATAGCGTGTACGCTAGGAAAGCTCCCGATGTACATGTCAGACTATGCTGCACTATACACCGGTTCCTACAAAAATGTATACTGCGCAGTATAAGTTTGTTACCATGAGAGACTACTGGTGGCGTACGCCACTGTATTCAATCAGGCATTTTCCCGCCGTACACGTAAAAAATAAACCAAAACCATGAAGGTGTATTGTCCTGAAGCTCGAGAGCCAAAAGTAACAAAATTCAGATTACAATTCTAGATGAAAATAGTGTAAATGATGAACAGTATGTAGAAGAATAGCAAAGTATCTGCAAAGACCAGGCCAGTAATGAGCAGTGTTGCTGTGCAGAACATCTGTAAAGGCGCGACCACTATAGAAAAACAAGCGGTTACCTTTTATAATGAGGAAAAATGTCATGTAGATCTTCAATGATCTTATCAAATAATGTAGGTTTTGCAGATGGAGACTGTCTGGTTTCCAGCTGCCAAATTCCCCTCCCGTCAGGGCCTGCTGCCCCATGAACCATTGTTGGGGATGGAGCCGGGGTCTTGGGTTTATGGCTGTTAGATGCAGAAAGTGCTTGAAGCTTATCGGCAACTTTTTGTTGGGGTTGTTTATTGGCAGCGTTCTTTCCTGGAGATTTGGCAGGAACTGGATTTGGTGGTTTAATAGGTGATGGACTGGGGTTACTGGATACAGAAGTTAAACTTGCTGCCAAAGAATCTGGCAAACCCTGAAATGAGAAAACTATATAGTAAAATATACACAAAATATCAGTTAATCATAAGCACATGATTGAGAAAACCATTAGCCACTTTTATAAATCTACCGCATAACCGAGGCGCAGCTGGCGGGTATACTGTGGCGCAGCTGGTCACCCCGGATCCCTACAGGCGGCGATATCAGACAATGTCTCTGTGCAGCGCAAAGAAGGTTCTGCATCACGGCAGCGTCAGGACGTTCTGTGTCGCATACAACAGCCTGACACTGCCCGACGCCAGGACCTTCTATGTTCTGCACCACAGACCACATGAGAGAGAAGTCCTGAATAGAAGTCAGAAGCGGGGGCAGCGCTGAAGAGAAGCCGGGGCGGTGAGTAAATGCAATTTTTTTTTTAGGTCAGATCTAGGGTCTGATTTAGGGGACCATGATTTGGGGGGGGGGGGGGGGGGGAGCATAAAGGGAGTATTATTGCTGTGTGGGGCACAAAAAAGGGCAGTATTACTGTGTAGCACAAAGGGTGTATTACTTTGTAAGGACATGAAGGGGGGGGGCGGGTATTGTTTCTTTTGGGGCGCTATTACTTTTTAGGGCACAAGTATGCGTAGGGGGCACCAAGAGTAGCTGAAAGCTATGAATGGGCCAACGGCCGTGAAGAGAAGAAGTGTTTTTGCACTAGAGCCCATAAGCCTTTAGATACTCCTCTGCTGCATATGATAGACACAGTGTCTACATTACTCCTGAATATAAATGAAAAATATTAATACAGCCTCATTATAGTGGTCAAAGATATTTTAGTCCCATCGCCCCATCTAACCTAACCATACAGAGATGTACAGTGTTGAAACCGGCTACATTGCTCCCGCAGAGGAGAGAAGGAAGGATGGCGAGAGACGGAAGGGATGGCGAGAGACGGAAGGGATGGCGAGAGACGGAAGGGATGGCGAGAGACGGAAGGGATGGCGAGAGACGGAAGGGATGGCGAGAGACGGAAGGGATGGCGAGAGACGGAAGGGATGGCGAGAGACGGAAGGGATGGCGAGAGACGGAAGGGATGGCGAGAGACGGAAGGGATGGCGAGAGACGGAAGGGATGGCGAGAGAAGGAAGGGATGGCGAGAGAAGGAAGGGATGGCGAGAGAAGGAAGGGATGGCGAGAGAAGGAAGGGATGGCGAGAGAAGGAAGGGATGGCGAGAGAAGGAAGGGATGGCGAGAGAAGGAAGGGATGGCGAGAGAAGGAAGGGATGGCGAGAGAAGGAAGGGATGGCGAGAGAAGGAAGGGATGGCGAGAGAAGGAAGGGATGGCGAGAGAAGGAAGGGATGGCGAGAGAAGGAAGGGATAGCGAGAGAAGGAAGGGATAGCGAGAGAAGGAAGGGATAGCGAGAGAAGGAAGGGATAGCGAGAGAAGGAAGGGATAGCGAGAGAAGGAAGGGATAGCGAGAGAAGGAAGGGATAGCGAGAGAAGGAAGGGATAGCGAGAGAAGGAAGGGATGGCGAGAGAAGGAAGGGATGGCGAGAGAAGGAAGGGATGGCGAGAGAAGGAAGGGATGGCGAGAGAAGGAAGGGATGGCGAGAGAAGGAAGGGATGGCGAGAGAAGGAAGGGATGGCGAGAGAAGGAAGGGATGGCGAGAGAAGGAAGGGATGGCGAGAGAAGGAAGGGATGGCGAGAGAAGGAAGGGATGGCGAGAGAAGGAAGGGATGGCGAGAGAAGGAAGGGATGGCGAGAGAAGGAAGGGATGGCGAGAGAAGGAAGGGATGGCGAGAGAAGGAAGGGATGGCGAGAGAAGGAAGGGATGGCGAGAGAAGGAAGGATGGCGAGAGAAGGAAGGATGGCGAGAGAAGGAAGGATGGCGAGAGAAGGAAGGATGGCGAGAGAAGGAAGGATGGCGAGAGAAGGAAGGATGGCGAGAGAAGGAAGGATGGCGAGAGACGGAAGGGATGGCGAGAGACGGAAGGGATGGCGAGAGACGGAAGGGATGGCGAGAGAAGGAAGGGATGGCGAGAGAAGGAAGGGATGGCGAGAGAAGGAAGGGATAGCGAGAGAAGGAAGGGATAGCGAGAGAAGGAAGGGATAGCGAGAGAAGGAAGGGATAGCGAGAGAAGGAAGGGATAGCGAGAGAAGGAAGGGATAGCGAGAGAAGGAAGGGATAGCGAGAGAAGGAAGGGATAGCGAGAGAAGGAAGGGATGGCGAGAGAAGGAAGGGATGGCGAGAGAAGGAAGGATGGCGAGAGAAGGAGGGATGGCGAGAGAAGGAGGGATGGCGAGAGAAGGAGGGATGGCGAGAGACGGAAGGGATAGCGAGAGACGGAAGGGATAGCGAGAGAAGGAAGGGATAGCGAGAGAAGGAAGGGATAGCGAGAGAAGGAAGGGATAGCGAGAGAAGGAAGGGATAGCGAGAGAAGGAAGGGATAGCGAGAGAAGGAAGGGATAGCGAGAGAAGGAAGGATAGCGAGAGAAGGAAGGATAGCGAGAGAAGGATAGGTTACATGGTCAACGGGAGACTTGAGGAAATGGGATAACTGGAAGGGTACAGCAGACCGTGAATTTCCAGCCTGGTGGGAAGTGGCACATTTGATTCCCCAGTACCCAAATCATCAACATACTTGTCCTGAATTAATGACGAGAGATGAAAACATTAGAAAATGTAACAGAGGATCCAATATCTAATCCAGCTTTTGAGTTTTTTTACGTACATGGCTCCAGGTACTAACCATGAAGGTGTGCTTGGTTTCAACGTTACTTTATTCTTTCATGAGTTATTTACAAGTTTCTGACCACTTATAAAATGTGTTCAAAGTGCTGCCCATTGTGTTGGATTGTCAATGCAACCCTCTTCTCCCACTCTTCACACACTGATAGCAACACCGCAGAAGAAATGCTAGCACAGGCTTCCAGTATCCGTAGTTTCAGTTGCTGCACATCTCGTATCTTCACAGCATAGACAATTGCCTTCAGATGACCCCAAAGATAAAAGTCTAAGGGGGTCAGATCGGGAGGCATTTCTTCTGTGGTGTTGCTATCAGTGTGTGAAGAGTGGGAGAAGAGGGTTGCATTGACAATCCAACACAATGGGCAATGAAATTCTCGATAAGTTTGATGTCTCACATGACCCTCTTCCCATTGAAAAAACTAAAGTTGGATACAAAACGACCGACTTCAAAATGGCCGCCATGGTCATCACCCAGCTTGAATAGTTTCCCCCCTCCCATATACTAATGTGCCACAAACAGGAAGTTAATATCACCAACCATTCCCATTTTATTTAGGTGTATCCATATAAATGGCCCACCCTGTATATAGATATATATATATATATATATACACACACACACACACACACACACACACACACACACTGACTCTAGATATGCTTTTGGTATTGCACATGATCTGGAGCAGCAGAGATTTTGCTGGATCCACCGGTAAGCCCATAATGTTGAGAGAGTGAAGGAACAGTTTGAGGCTCTGACACTGCCAAAGCAGGCAGGTATATGCAAAGTGTAAGCTCACACTAAAGAAACTACCCCCCAAAGCGAGGGGAAATAGACTTGCAGACGAGGCTGCGGCTCTCAAGTTCTTCAAAGACGAGGACGAATTCTTGACCAGCAAAGCATCTGGTCCCATAGACATGATAATATTAAGTAAACTGCAAAGTCAAGTCACAAAAGAAGAAAAAGGACATTGGCAGACAAAAGGTGCCAGTGACGGGGAGGATGGCATATGGAAGGTGGGTAACAGGATGTGCCTACCCAGAGTCCTCTTCCCCAGGATAACCCAACTAGTGCAAAGACCAACGCATGTGTCAAGAGAAGGAATGAGTGCAATGGTGACCAAATGGTGGGTACCCCCGGGGTGCAGCAAGTGCTGCTGCCGGATTTGTCCAGAGGTGCATATGTGTCTGCCATAACATAGGCAAAACTGTGCGAGTTGCAAAAAGGTATATGGTAAAGGCGGACCACCCATATCAGCGACTGCAGATTGACTCAGTTACCAAAGGTGGGACAGTATGACATGTAGCGGTCTGTGTAGATCTGTTCTCCGGGTGACCTGAGGCGTGGCCAGTAACGTGGGCCGCAGCAAAAGATGGCTCTCAGAAGTGGTATGTAGATATGGGGTCCCTGAGACAATAGAAAGTGATAGAGGAACTCCCTTTACTGGAGAGGAACTCCAAGACATCCTGCAGGTCCTGGGTATACAGCAGCTTTTCACACCCCGTATCCCCAGAGCAGTGGGAAGGTAGAAAGGTTGAATGGGACTTTGAAGTTAAAAATCCAGAAGGTCACGGCTGAAACCTATAAACCCTGGACTGAGCGCCTGCCCATTGCCCCCTGACCTCACCCGTTATGTGGGAGCTCTGAAGAAACAGCTCACGCGGATGTATAAATATGTTTAAGATTCCATTCCAGATCCTAAGTGAAAGGAGACACCGTAAAGCACCACAGCTGCAATGTGACGTCCACACCGAGTCCAGCTCACAACTTCCACATCCGTTAGATTGGAAGAAGAGACAACATGGATACACGCGGGTCACTGCTGACAGGTCCTTAATCACGATGCTGAACTGTGGGTCGCTTCAAGCTCCGGCTGACCATCTCTACTCTACCTATGGTCTAAACGATGAGCTGGAAGAAGAGGTTAAGAACAAGTTTATCAAACACCAAGTGATATCAGTATTGACTAAATTGCTGGACTGTTGGATATGTCTCCATTACCCTCTTTCTTCAAAAACGATGCCAGATCTGAGGATAGATGAGGTTATTGCCTTGGTCTTGCCGTCCCATCTCTTTTCTCTAGCGCATAACCTTAACTCTTCTTGAGTTGTGTCTTGTAATAGCAGCGTTGGGGCATTGGTTCCCTGACTGTTTAACCGTGTAAGATATTCAAAGAGGGAAGCGCTGTGGAAAATAGATCTCAGGCCGGGAATACCGCCGTCCATGATTAGATGTTACCCCAATGACACCGTGTGATGTGCAAACATAAGTCAGGTCAATAAAAATGACATTTAGTTTGATTCTTTGAGGGGAAAAGACACGAAATCTGTAACTTGTGTGGGGATAAGAGCAACTGGCACCCGAGTGCTCCGAGACAGCTAGATAATGGATGACGCAGGGCCTAGAAAGATCAACGAGGTCATCTAACTGATCAAAGGGGTGGCATCGATGAAGGCCACCGGACGGGACATGATCTTGTTCTCCTGGACTGCAGGTGTTTAATCACTCCAGGGATGTGCTTCCACCCAGCATGTACGTCATGTATGTGGGTATAAAGTATAGAAGTGGTTGCCCCCCAGGAGACCAGGAGTATATACCTTAGCCAGGATACAATCAGCTACTTAGATAGAGATATATTATGGTTAAACTTGTTACATGTTTGATTGCAAAAGTATCAGCAGTTAAGAAAACAGCGCAGGATATAAAAGGGCATGTGGTTCAGACCCCCCACCACCCTAAGAACCGAGGAGGGAGGAAACATTCAGAGTCCCCTGTTTACGGGACACTGAATGCTTCCACACCTGATAGTTATCTGTCAAGTCGTAGCACAACAAAAAGATGGATGGAATTGCCCAAATTGTGAAACCTGTAATTCCCTAAATCTTCAGGTGTGTACAGTATGTAACGCTGTACAATGACCTATTACTAGACACGTATACTGGGTGCCCATCCAATGGTGAGTGGCACACGAGATGCCCTGATTCAGGGGAGCTGATCAGAACGTAGCCATTTAATGAGTAATCGAATACATGGATAAGCAAATTTATGTTCAAAAGAAGGGAATTGCCAAAGATATTTTAATATCTTTATATGGGTGAACCTAAATTGCTCAACATGGACGGACAGGTGAACCGGTAAAACAGCCGACAGAGGGGGGGATAGGTATTCTATTCTAAGACTTCTGGTTTATGACTTTGCATTCAGCTGTTACAAAGGCAACGTGACCAAACTTTATGACCTTGTACTTCTTATGGCTAATGATACATACGAAGATGAGCTTGGGATTCTGTAGGTTACCATATGTAGAATGTAAAAGTTTGCAATTCTGATGGTAACAACTACTCATTTCCTTACAAATAAAGAGGCATTTGCCCCACCCAGGGGCAGAGACGGTTTTTGAACACCGACACTGCATGACATGGTCTCTCTCTCCGGCCGTCCTCTCTGAAATCCACCAGTGAGAGCATTAATTAATTTGGAACGCATAGACAAATGCAGAGAACGTCCAAAGTTAATAGAAAAAGTAGATTCTGCAGCGACATTAAAAAAAGTCATTCCATCAACATCCCGAGAGTCTGTGCCAGCCACTTCTTGTTGTCATTCATGTGCAATATTGTGTTATCCAGCAGCAGTGCCACGTGACCATGACTCCATGAAATGGCATGGGAATCTGGTGACCGGCATGAATTGTGAAAAGTATACTAGAATAGGGTTTAGTGGGTCTTTCCCCAATTTCTGACACGTCACTATGAAAAGCCAGAATTAGTTTATGTTTTTTGGTTTGTTTTTTTTTTAAACGATAGTTACCCCATATTTACACAAAGGAAGGAAATAGAAACATGGGGTTCGGGAACACGCACACGTTTATCAGTAGTCTTCTATAATCTGTGCTTACACTTACATGGGTTGCTGGCAGGTTCAGGATACTCGTCACATCGGTAGGACTCAGCTTAGCACGGATTTTCAGAGTGTTAATCTTTACATCAAACTGGGACTAGGATGATATAGAAACAAGTTATTAGCAGCTTTAGATTTCTACCCAGGGATTGCACATTTTGGGAAGAGGTTTTATGAATCTGACAATGATACAAAACTATTTTATAACCATTACAAATGAACCAACCTGCATTGTGTCCAAATCAATTCTCAGCCTTGACAGATAAGACTCCATACTGCTAATCTGCTGTAAAGTTTCTGGATTACTGTAAATAGAAAATATCACTTTATATCCATCACACTGGTAGAAGATTGTGGTCACCAACATTGGCAAGAATTACATAGATTATTATTACAGCGCGGAAAATCCATTTGTTTATTTACATACCGGAGCCACTGGCGATGAGACAAAACTAAGCGATATTAGAGAAAATTGCAGACTTCTTTAAGGCGCATTCACACATTGCGCTTTATTGCAGCAAAAATCTAGCCACGCTGCAGCAAAAAGAAACATGCAGGAAGTGCGGCGTGTGTGAATACAGCTTTAAATTGGTGCCCCGGTCTATAATCCCTGACAAAAATCGGACATCCCTTTCAACCCAAGGGAAAATAAAAAAACAAAACAGAACTAAAGCCGGACACGTACCCGTTGGCCACTGGTCTTAACATTTTGATGCTCTGTTCTGCATTAGAGGCTTTTGTTTGGTGTTTTAATATTTCGGCCTGTTTTTGATTTTCCAATAGAATAACCTACAGAAACAAGAATATAATATTACACAAAGCTCCATATAAATAAGAAACGCATGTTAAAAAAAAAAAAAAAAAAAAAAAGGTTTTTTTTTTAAAATGGAGATGGAATTTGCAATGACAATTGTGTAAATAAATATATCATTTTTTTTATTTTTTATAAAGAGCAGTAAAACAGAGGCCAAAATAATTGATCTTTTATCCTGAGGTTCATAGGAGTGAGATCTGTCCCCCAATCTCGGCCACACACAACCCGGTGTACAACGATCCTTACCTCTGCCACAGCCGCTCTATGCGCAGCTTCTTCCCTTTCCGCCTCACGCTTAGTAATATGTTTTTCCAACTTTGCTTTTTCATTCTCAAATTTACTGCACCTGCGCGAAACAAAAACATAAATTGGATTAGCCAAGGTGATTGCAAAAATCAGCCAGGTCTTTTCTGGAGATCTACCCATTTCCTGGGCCTGGAATCTAAAATAAACGTTAGAACCCTCAAACTGTGAACGTCCAAGAGAGAAGTCATTTAATACAGATTATTTTTAAACAGAAACCATCTCATACTCACAACGTCAATGCTATTATGATGCAGTAACCAAAACATGAACTTTACGTGATATCATGGCTAATTCTTGGGGTTTCCACTAGGGGCAGCATTGTGTAAATGATGAGTAACACGATATACTTACTGTATCTTTGCAAAATCTTCTATGTAGACCTTATACTTTTTTTTCTTCTCTTCTATACTTTTTAAATATCTGTAGTAATTTAGTAAAGATAAAAGAAAATGTTAACACCAGGATAAAATTAGAAACCAACCAAACTAATAAGTGATGTTTAGCCTGGGCAGGTGTCTCACACATAAGAAATCTCCATCCCCTTTCACTCCCATGCAAAAAGAAACAGTCACATTTGATATGTAAACCTCAGGGGTTCCGGCAAGCTTTCCGGTATATTTGGCCCCAAGAAAATGGGGTCCATCAGTGTCATGGGATCCTTCGTACAACGATAGTGTGAACGGGACAAAATCTGCACCAACTCAGTACAGATCTTGCAGTGTAAGGCCTCATGCACACGACCGTATTTTTTCACACCCGTAAATACTGGCGTAAATACGGGTCCGGTGTCACACGTATTCCACCCGTTTTGCACCAGTATTTACGAACCCGTGCTCGTAAATATGGGTCCGGTGTCACACGTATTCCACCCGTATTTACGAGCACGTTTTTGGCAGCAAAATAGCACTGCACTAATCGGCAGCCCCTTCTCTCTATCAGTGCAGGATAGAGAGAAGGGACAGCCTTTTCTGTAATAAAAGTTAAAGAAATTCATACTTACCCGGCCGTTGTCTTGGTGACGCGTCCCTCTCTTCACATCCAGCCCGACATCCCTGGATGACGCGGCAGTCCATGTGACCGCTGCAGCCTGTGATTGACCTGTGATTGGCTGCAGCAGTCACATGGCCTGAAACGTCATCCAGGACGTCGGCCCGGATGTCGAGAGGGACGCGTCACCAAGGCAACGGGCGGGAGACCGGACTGGAGAAGCAGGAAGTTGTCGGTAAGTATGAACGTCTTTTATTTTTATTTTTTACAGGATAGGGGATACATGTCTTTTGTTTATGGCAGAGCGGGGAGATACCTCCCCGCTCTGCCATAGTTTTCATTGTAGTCCCGGCGGTAGTTACGCCACTGGGCTGTGGCCTGCAGACCGGGTAGCCTCACCTCGCAACGCTCCCGTAATCACGGGTGAACACACGCAGCCACCCATGATTACGGGAGCCCCATAGACTTCTATGGGATGCCCGTGCCGTTATTACGGCATGAAATAGGGCATGTTCTATCTTTTTTAACGGCACGGGTACCTTCCCGTGAGCAAACGGGAAGGTACCCGTGGCTAACAGAAGCCTATGAGCCCGTTATTGCGGGTCGTAATAACGACCCGCAATAACGGGTGTTTTTACGGTCGTGTGCATGAGTCCTAAGTAAAATAAAGACGAAAAAAATAAAAAAAATAACCTATGACTTATCAGTTTTTGAACGGATCCCAAGAAACCCTGACTGATCCCATTGACCTATCATGAAATCCATTAGGTTTCAGTATTTTTGACGGCAAGAATAGTGCTACAGGATACAATACTCATGTCGTCAAATACTGGAACCCATGACAGAAAGGGGAAGCATAAATCTTGCTGGACCGGTTAAGCCTCCTCCCGCTGCTTCAAGTTCAACCATTTATGAATCAGCCCTTTTCTAACGCTCTGCCACAGAAACTGAAGTACCAACACCCTCTAAAAGAGGTTTCTCATTAATACAATGGGTTGGGGGGGGGGGGGGGGGGGGGTGACAGCACCATAGGTGTAGGCCCCTGCCACTAGGAGGATGAAGTAATATGGGCACCGCCCAGGCAGGCTGTATCCCCTCCCATGGACCTTGGTTATTCAGTTTTAGCCTAGCGTTCGTAGGAAGCAGACAAAATATTAAAGTCTGATGCACTTTTAGTTTTCTTTCCATTTTAGCTGCTGGGTGGTTGTTGGCCTGACCGATGGCCTAGTCAACCACTGCGGGTGCTGGGAAACCAGGCAATCCTCCTCCGCGCTTTCCTCACCGCAGGTCACAACCTGTTCTCTGCTTCCACATACCCCGCTATATGTGAGCGGTTACTAAAGAGGTGATCTTGAATGCAACTGAAGACTTCAGTGGGCGAGTATGAACATTTTCCTGCCCAATTTTGGACACTATCCAACGCTCAACTGGTCTTAAATCTTGGGCGTCGACAGAAACCCCCTTCCTAAGCCTGAATGTGTCTCCCTCTCCACTTCGCGTGGGGTGGGATGACTGCTTCCTATCAGGCGACATGGCTAGCACAAGTGGACGACGCATGGGTCAGAGAAGTGGTGGCGACAATGTACGAGATGGAATTCCAGACTCTTCCCCAGGTAGTTTCTTTTTATCTAAACTACATCGGTTGCCAGATATTCTAGAAAAAAAACGAAAAAACTATTTTCTCTCAGGAAGTCATTGTTCCCGTTCCACAATTCTATATGAATCACTTCAATACCTATAAAGGACAGGACAGTCGGACCCGTCTTGGACCTAAAAAAGTTCAATTACTTTGTGTGCGTTGGACGGTCCAGGATGGAGTTCTTGAGGTCAGAGGTCGCCTCGCTAGCACAGGGCGAGGACCTTTCCTCTATGGATATCCGTGCCGCCTAACTCCATATACCTTTTCCGAGGGCTACTGAACCCTGGGACCATAACCCAGTGTTAGGTGCTAAGCACGTTTCCTTCAAGCCATTGCGAAACCTCGCTCTCCCATTGTTCTCCTAAGTCTCCCTTCCTTCCCATCTTCTCTCACAGAAGTCGTCTCTGCATTTCATATAGAGTTGGTTAGATGCTCGGATTCTTTTTTTTTTTGTGATTCCTGATGTGCAGGTTATAGAAACCTATTGGTCCATGCTGAGCTTACCCTCTTGTTTTCTGGGTCTGGGACTTTGGTTCTGGTTGTTTTGGGTTTCTCTCCCGGGACCATGGATACGTTGTGTTATTCTTCTTTGCTGCTTCTGTACCAACCAAAGAGTCTGTTTCTGTGAAGGGTCCGGCCTGCCTGGGCAAAGCCTACGGCTTATTTCTACCTAGTGTTAGCCTCCTAGTAGCAAGGGCCTATACCCATGGTGCGGTGTCCAAAAATGAATACATGGGGTAAGGATGGATTTTAGAAGTAGTACAAAAACCAAGTTACTATGAAGCCGATCTAGTGAATGACTCACCTATCATTCGTTTCTGTGACCGTTTTAATGTTATTCCTGAGAGCTTTCAACTTGTCCTGATTTTCTTTCCTCCCCTGCAGCCATTTTTTGGTCTCATTTTCATACTCTTGCTGAAACCAAACTAGTTCTGTCTTTGCAATCTGCAAATGAAAAAAATTATATACATCTGTAGTAAATAAAATATAGAGGCAAGGAAAATAAAAGAAAACCATGACTCATCTGTTATGTACTGAATTATGTGGTCAGTGACAGGTTGGACGGCTTCTAATTATAAAAGGGTTGTCCATGACAGACAACCCCTTTAAATCAATGTGTACACACCCATCAGAAGAAGTGAATGCGGCTGCTAATACAATCATCACAGGAATCCAGAAGAAACTCCTCTCCAAGGTATAGTCCGCTCTTTTCCACTGAATGGGGCTGTTGACGTATCACCCTCTCAAAAGAGGATTTCCGCATAGCTTTTTAACAAGTGCTGCTAAACTATCACGTCGTTATTGATACAACACAGATAAAAGGAGTTTGTTATTAGTTTGGGAAGTGAATTCAAAAGTGACAACCAATATGGCTGCGCTTCCTGTTACATTGTATAAAAAAAAAAAGCTACTGCCGCCAACTAGAAAAATGACAATCTCGCAGCGACCTTTAGGTGGAAATCCTATTTAGTATGTAATGTGGCTTCCTCTGCACCACATTGTATTTTCAGGGCTGGGTCACCAAAATGTCTATTCTTAGAGTAAAAAGTGGTACAGCAGGCTGCCCCAAAATTGCCATGAAGCAGGGGCAGCAACAAATGCTGCACAGAAAAAGAGTGTCTGTATTTTTTTTGCGTATATTAACCAACTTATGAACACGTTTCGAGGGGTTCTCGAAAAGTATAAGAAACTAGCTGCAGGAAACGCGATAAAACAAACCAAAACATAACTCGCCTTTTTAACCCCCCTCCGATGCTCCGCTGGTTCCTGCCAGTCATGGTTTACTTGTCCTGCAGTGATGTGCTGGTTGTTCCCATGACCGCTGCAGCCAATCACTGGCCGCGTGTGCTGTACATGCTATCACTGCTGAGGCCAGGGATTCGTTGCAGTGGTCATTTGAATGAACGGTACGTCATTGCTGCAGGAAATGTAAACAAGGACCGACGAGGAACACCGGAGCTGAATTGGCGAGGGATTTAAGGAGCGTAATGTTTGGTTTGTTATTTATTCACATTTCCTGCAACTAGTTGCTTTTCTTATACTTTCGGACAACTTCTTTAAAGAATGAGTCACAAGTTACTACAATGAAATCAAGTGTCTCAATACCTGACTCCTTTCCACGGTGCTTCTGATCTGCTCCTCCAGAGCTGCTATTTCTTCCTGGTAGCGACTTTGCAAGTTTTCGTATTTGTCTGTTGCCTCCTGCAACTGATCTCTCAGGACCACATGTTCTTTTTCCATACGCAGAAAATCCCCCTGAAATAAAAGGTGCATTTTTAATTTTATATAGAAATTGTTATCTTAATAGGTCCAACATTCTGTGCTAATCTATATCATAATATATATTGTGATCAGAGCTCCTTTTTACTGATACAAAGCTCCAAATCCACTGCTTTCCTTCACACAGCCAGTGTTAAATGATAAAATTCTGTCTACCTGAATCCACCACTAGGGGGAGCTTACTAAATACGGATTTATACAGCTTCCATTAAAAGGGGTTTTGCACTTTGACAACTAAATGACCTATCCTCCGGATAGGTCATCAGTTTATGATCGGTGCGTGTCCGCCACCTGGACCCCGCACCGATCCGCCACTCCGGCTGCCACCGTGCACCGGATGTTATACAGGGTATGCTGTAGTTGAAGTCGGAAGCAGATGGCTCCGACCACTGCATATGGGCCAGTCAGTAGAACTGCAGCTCTGCTCCTACGGACTTGAACAGGAGTCGAGCTGCGGTACTGCTGCTGGGCCGCTATTCTTTGATCAGAGCCAACTGCTTCCAGCGATATCGTCAAGTACAAAGAGGCAGCCGGAGTGGCGGATCAGTGCGAGGTCCGGGTGTCAGACACGCACTGATCATAGCAGAAACAATCCGGTGGATAGGTCATCAGTTGTCAGAACGTGGAAAATCCCTTTAAACTCAATAATAAAGCCATCTTCAGTGAGCTCCCCCTGGTGGTGGCTGGAGGCAGCCAGAATTTTATCATTTAACACTATGGCTACGTGGAGAGAGGAAGGGAGCGCTGTATCAGAAAAAGAAGCCTCAACCAGACTAGATCTATCTAGAACTAAACATTTAGGTTGAGTAATCTTTCAAAAGTACACAGGAACTTTATAGTTTCTCTAGGGTTTCTAACCAAGGCTCGGGGACTGGACCCACATCACAGACCTCTGATGTTATTCAGACGCTTGGTTCTTCTCTGTCCAGATATAGTGTCTAGTTTGCTGGTTCATAGTCCAGTAAGTAAGGCTAGTACGTTTTACAGTATCTGTAATGTGGCCGTTCTGTCATCCCGGCCAGTTAATCATTAACAGCCCAGTCTCTTTACAAACATGACAGCTGTACAGATCGCTTTTACCATTAAAAAATCAACTTGTTTTACAACAGTCTGTCTGGCTCCAATTTGTAGACTACAGATAAGTGCGAAGAGAACTCTACGGCTTGCGTAATGGAACTCGGGGCCACACGAAGGACTTACATTTAGTTATTAAATTTAGTTGTGGAGTTATGTAAATAGTTCCCGAATATTTGAATGATCTCAAAACCAGAAGTACACTATACAGACGTTGTCTGCTCCATCAGCAGGCCTTGTCACAGTAGAACGGTGTAGCCAATGAATCAGCTACGTGTAATGAGCTAACTGTGTAACACTAAACATGGCGTCCTGTGATCCCCCCCCCCCCCCCACAGATCATGTGACCCCTCGCATTCAGTTAAGACTCCGTTCACATATGTCGTTTTGTTTAGCGCATAGGGGGGGCATCAGCTGTTTGGCAAAAACTACTGCAACGGCTCTCAGGAGCATATATATATATTAGCTGCAGCACAATGATCAGTCTGTCCTGTCTGCCAACCAGCGGTCATGTTATAAATGGAAGTTACCTGCTGTGTCTCGAAGGGTTGGAAGGGCTCAGTATTAACTTCATGATGAGAATATTCTATGTTCACCTGGAAAATTCAAGAACATTTTGTAAGTTAAACAAGGATATCATTTTATGGGGTTGTCGGAGATTAGAAAGGAAAAAATAAATAAAAAATAAAAAAGGTCCCTTTTAATGTTATAATGCCATCAAATCCACAAACAGCATGTGTTTCTCAAGACCACACATTCAATATAGTGTACATACAGTGCAAGAAAACATGATTACTTAAAGGGGTCATTCACAAACGGACAACTGATGACCTATTCACAGCACAGGTCATAAGTATACGATCGGTGCCCGCGCCGATCAACTGCCGAAAGTCATGAAGGGTATGTAGTAGTCCGAGCCAGAAGCGGATGGCTCTGACTACTGCATAGCGGTCGTGCTGTAAAACTGCAGCTCGGCCGCTATTCCGTGACCGGAACCGTCTGCTTCCGGCATGGACATCCAGCGCCTGGAAGCAGACGGATTAGCTGATCGGTGCGGGGTCCAGGTGTCGACCCCCACCGATCATATAATGATCACCTAATCCTGTAGATAGGTCATCAATTGTCAGTGCCTGGACATCCCCTTTATGAAACGTGCAAATATGCGAATTGGTAAATAGGCGATTGATACAATAGTCTTACCTGCACCGATACTATAGCAGTTGAAATATTTTTAGGCCGCATTTCATTCTTTGATGAGAATATAGAATTGCTCTGGACTGTTCCTTCCGCGCATGATTTGTCTTGCCTTAAAGGAGCATTTGGTTCAGGATGTAAATCATCACTATCATCTATACTAGATGAACCAGATACATTGCTTGTTGAGCTGCGTACATCATCCAAATCATCATCGAGGACAGGATGTTCAAAAGAGTCAATCGGGTCAAACGCTGAACCAGGTAAAGTCTTAAAATCAAGGATGCTAAACGGTGCCGCAAATTTCCGAAAATTTAGGTCCAAGTCACTATGAAAGGGGGGAAGCTCGTTGCAGTCAGTGGCACCGGAGTCATCAGACATATGAGCCTCGTGGCTGATAGCACCATATGGGTCTACATTAAATATAGGGCTGGTAACAGAAGGCTGGAACTCCACTGCGGCGGGATTCAGCGGATATATCGGCTCCGTAAATCGACTACGATAGTCGGCAGTTAGTGCAATCATGTCTTCCACAATGGTAAAGTTGTAGGACTGCAACAGAAAATTCCTAATACCGCCGGCCGCTTCCACCATTCTGTGGGTTTCTTCTGGGAAATCTTTATATTCTCCTATCAATCGCTCATCCTCAGCTTTCAAAGGACCATATTCATCTAAAATCTGAGAGAAGTACCTAGAAGTAAGAGAATGAATTTAGCAATTCTCTATGATTGGTTAATTGCACGTGAACAGAGAACACCTTTTCAAAAAGGGAATCTGTCCGGCCTCCTCTGCTTACAAGTGAACCTATAAGGGTATGTTCACACGACAGCGTCCGTAACGGCTGAAATTACGGGGATGTTTTCAGGAGGAAACATCCCCGTAATTTCAGCCGTACCGGCATGTGCAGGCGCTTGAACGCCGCATCAGTTACGGACGTAAATGGCGCTGCTAATCATTGGAGTCAATGAATAACGGCTCCAATTACGCCCCAAGAGGTGACAGGTCACTTCTTTGACGCGGGCGTCTATTTACGCGCCGTCATTTGACAGCGGCGTGTAAATATACGTGTGAACAGACAAACGTCTGCCCATTGCTTCCAATGGGCAGATGTTTGTCAACGCTATCGAGGCGCTTTTTTCGGACGTAATTCGGGGCAAAAACGCCCGAATTACGTCCGTAATTAGTGTGTGTGCACATACCCTTTGGCATCATACGCTCAACCGTGTTTGGTCCGTGATATACGGACCGTATGTCGGCGACATTTCCCAGACCATACAGTTCAGAGCATTATAGTTATTTATGATTCAAGGAGTCCCTGCCTCTCCGCGGAAATACTGTAATCATGTCTTCAGCATGGGACAGTATTTCCGCAGGGACTCCGGCTCCCTGAACGGTGTTCGGGTCCAGGAAATGTGTCCGACATACAGTCCGTATATCACAGACCAAACACGGTCGTGTGCATGAAGCCTTAGTCCCGATTCCCTCGCTCACACACAGTGATTGACAGCTAATCCTGTAGTAGTTTGTATATAAGGAGAGCTGTCAATCACTGTGCGGGCGGGGGAAGCCCGACTCCCAGTCTCTCTCTATGTCCGGTCAGCATTTAAACAACTTTGTAAATTAAAAAACTGAATTAAATCCTAAAAAGTTATATATCCCCTAGATAAAGCCCTTAAAGACCAAGCTAAAAAGGCAATTCAGGAGAATAATAATGTTTGACACTTTTAATACTCATTTCGGGGTGCGTACATATACATTTGCATATTTACCTTGTAGGGAAAAATGTTAAACATTTTGGGAAAGTGCTGAAATATTTGCAAACGTACCAGGTTTGTCTTCGGCTTTTGGAATTTAAGCTATAGGTTGTGTTGGTTAAAACAATATTAGATACGGGTATAATAGTGGTCAGGATATGTTTGGGTTTTCGGGGACAAGATTGAAATATTTTTCACTTTTACCAGTTGTCATTCCAGTACTAGAACTTTTAATTGACCATGGTATTTAACAGGTTAAACTGCTAAGATAAGAGCTTCCCCTGATCGCCGCCGTTAGGACGCCCAGCTGTATATGGCCGTGGAATATACTTACTCATATAGGGTTTCCCTGATGGGCTCCATGGAATCAGCCACCAGCTCCGGGTAACTGTGTGTAAATAAACCCAGGCCATAGAGGGCTTCAAACTCATCGACGTCACTACGCAAGGACTCTGGAACCAAAAAGGGTTCATTGGGGTCCAAAAGACTTCTGAAAGCAAGACGGAGAAACAAATGCAGCTGTGAGAATTAGTAAAGGGTGACCAGAGGAAGACAGAAAACCTAGCCAATCTAAGAAACAAACCAAGAAAACAAAAAAATTATCAGTCATTTAATGATGACAAAACCATTTCCAATAGATAGAAATCTGCTTATATGGTTGGAAAAATTTAGACCTGCGGAAACATTTTTTTCTTTTTGTCCAATGTTGTGACTTATGCTATTGTAACTTTTATTTGGCAGGAAAATTCCCATGGTCAGAACCCCCTCCCAGTAATCACAGCAAGTTTCCCACATCACTTCTCCTCCCAGCAGCCACAGCAAGGTTTACGCTCATATAACCCTCCTAATAGGCATATCAAGGCCTCCAGCAATTCCTCCCCCTCCATGCACTCACCTCCCGCGAGGCACCCTCTGCAGGAAAGTAGCTGCATACAAGCAGTCTGTCGGCATTATAGGAGAGCCGCTGTGCGATGTGTCAGGCAGTAGCTGTCTGAGGGCCTATGTAGGAAGAGATGGAGCTGGTTGTGGTCAGTGACAGACTCCAGCTCCATGTATATGGTAACAGGTAAAAGTACCTAGCTTTTAAATGCAGAAAGCAAAACCTGGTTTCTATCGCTGATTTTCCATAGCATCCTATCCAGGACTGATCTAGTGCTGCAGAAAATCAAGACTCAGATACATTAATGCATTGAGGTGAAAAGACTTACAAGGTATTTTCCTCTGTAAAAATATCCTCATCCTGTGATCTAGTACTGACTGCTCCTGACAGCTTGTAAGTTGGCTGAAAAGAAGACAAAAACTAAATTTAATAAAAGTTAAATGTATTTAGTATGGAACATCAGTGTGATCTTTTTAAAACGAGAAGTTGTTAACACATAGAAGCGGAGACCACAAGTGTGATAATAATTCGGTTAGGCTCGATCTGCAGCTGGGCCACAGTTTAGGCTTCGTTCCCATCTGCGTCAGGGTTCTGTTCTGGCATTCTGTCGGAGATTTCCATCAGAACGGAACCTTGAACATTGATTTCAATAGTGACGGATCCAGTGCAAATGGTTTCCGCTTGTCACCGTTGTGTAAGGGTTCCGTCATTTTGATTGAATGAACAGCGCAGTAGACTACGATATTGATTCCGTAAAAACGATAGAACCCTTACACAATGGTGACAAACGGAAGCCATTTGCACCGGATCCGTCACCATTGAAATCAGTCACCGCTGCAATAGTTTCCGTTTGTGTCAGTCAGGGTTCTGTTCTGACGGGGAGCTCCGGTGGAACGTCAGAACAAGACCCTGACGTAGATGTGAACGAAGCTTTAGATAGCTGTCGGCCAAGTCATTGTTTGGCCAATAGCGATCGCGGCCGACTCCCCAATACAAACGTATGCATGAGTTTTCAAATGGGAGATAAACTATGCCAGACTCCTCTGGCAGCGGCTTATCTACGAACTAGAGTATCGGATAAGTTGAACTTCAACATGCTTGACGCTCCTCTCCCACGTCATCTGTAGTCGGGGGGGGGGGGGGGGGGCGGGTTTGACTGACATACATCGAATATGTTTGGCAAGCCTTACATTGAAGCACAAATTATTATTTTTTTTTTTACAGAATATATTGAAAAAAAACTATTTTTGGTGACGTACAATGGCACAGCGGGCTGCATACGATCAGAGAAAATACCAAATAAAGTGATCAAGCGTGTAAGCTGGCCAGACACACGAGTAGTAAAAACAGTATTTCTCACAATTATTTCTGGGTTTTTTTCAATGAAGAGATGGGAATAAATGATTGAAATCCAACATGCCCAACCTTTTTTTCCCACTTCAACATCTGATAAAGTGGGAGAGTCGGGAGGACTTCCACACACACTAATCGGCCGAATACCGCTAAGGCCTCACACACGAGCGTGTTCGGTGTGTTCTATACGGACCACGCGTCGGCCACACTTACGGGACCGAACACCGTTCAGGGAGCCGGGCTAACATCATGGTTATGTATAACACTGAGTCGCTGCCTCCCTGTGGGACTACGGTCCCTTACTGAAGACCGGTTTCAGTACGGGACAACATTCCCGCAGGAAGTCAGTGACACCTAGCGTCATATAGAACTATGATGCTAGGTGTCCGGCTCCCTGAACGGTGTTCGGTCTGGGAAATGCGGTCCGTATATCACACTCGTGTGCACGAGGCCTAAAATTGGTGGGTTCAGCCGAGTTGTCCAATGCGTACGGCAAGCTTTAGTCTAGGTGGGGGCTTATTGTTGCAAATTATGTGCCAGACATTTTACAGATTTCCTATACCAACTATGAAGAATTTGGAGTCTGTCTCTACAATAGTTTATAAATTTTTGGGCTGAGCGACTTTCTACGAGGCTAGCTTTACTAGCACAACCCAAAAAACAATGTAAAATATCATTAACCCCAATACTTACATAAGGCAACTACTGAGGAAAAAAAATAAAAAATTACCTTTACTGGTTGATTCCGTTTCTTTTTTTTGTGCTTAGTTTTAAGATTCATACATTTATTCTATTGGAAAGAGAAGGAGATGAAATTTGGTAAATTTCTAAATCAGATATGCCATGCAAAACCAAAAACGCAGAGAGGGCAGTAAAACATCATAATCCTATTATAGCACGAGCTCGACTTTCCCCACTGAGGCCGGGTTCAAATGCACAGATGCTTAATTTCAAAGGCCAGCCTGTAATATTAGATCTAAACCGTATTGGCGGTTGTGGGAGAAGAGTATGGCGAGCCAAAGCATCGATGGTACCAGATCTTCAGGGGTTTTAGAAAACGGACACGTGGCAATCTACTGATCTCAGCACAGGCTTCCCATTAAATTCAATTAATCTTCAGTGACAATGAAATTGGTCAATAACACGAACTAGTGATCAACTTACATTGTAATTTTCAAAGGATTGCTTTGGTGCTTGATCACGTGGTATATCTGTAAGAAAAACCATTAAACCCTTGTTATTTGGGAGTAGGTGTACTAATTAAATCAAAATATATTAGAAGTATTATGGTATACAATCTAATGTGGAAACAAACAACACTTTAAAGAGTTGTCCAATTAAAAGCATCCCCTATCCAAGTGGCACATTAGGGAAAACGAAGGTCAGAGGGGGAAGGGCCCTTGCTCTGTACTCCCCTCTATTACCCAAACCAGAGCTCCGCTATGAAGTGTGGCGGCTCTAACGCGGGAGGAATCGCCTCGTCCATGACTTAGACAGTCCACTCATTTCAATGGGCATTGTGTAATGCTTTATTAAATTAACCCCATAACACATTATCACGTAACTGTACGTGATAAAGGTTAAAGGGAAGTATGGAGCGCTCTCATGGGCTAAGCGCACTGCATACACAGCCGACACCTCACTGCAAAGATCACTTTGATTCCGCTCGTTTAATACCTTAAATGCCGTGGGCAATCACAATTGAGGCATTTAAAGTGTTAGAATGGGGGTGGGGGCCTCAAACGAGCCATGGCGTCCCCCTGCGGCACGATCGGCCGGTTACATCGGTTGTTATAGTAATCTGGGGGGCCTAACAAAGGCCCCCCAAGGTCTGCCATCTTCATACTCCCTTCAAGCTCTGCCTCAGGGCTTCAAAGGAGACGGTCAGAATCACGATATACTGTAGTACATTAGCATTGCGGAATATCATGCAAGCGATCCACAGCGCTTCAAGTCTCCTAAGGGGACTAATAAAAAAAAAAAAAGTAAAAAAAAAGTTCAATAAAGTGTTTGGTTTTTTTTGGAACAAAAAATAAAAAAGTATTAAAAGTTAAAAAAAAAAATAAAAAAAAAATTTCACATTTTTCCCCTAAAGCAATGTTAAAAAAAAAAATTAAAAAGTTAACATAACTGATATCGCTGCGTCCGTAAATGTCCAAACTATCACAATATAGTTCTCTCTCCTCTTATTGCCCACTCTCCCAATCTGGTCCTTTCTGAACACCCGTTCTTATTGCAGATTACTTACTGCGGGCAAAAAATAAAGTGCACTGGTGTTCTGTTTTTAGATGTTGTGCAGAAAACCAGCATCACATTAATAAGATCAGGACAATGTCCATTCTTCATGACCGGTTCATATATAGACAATAAGGCGGATTGTTGCTCACCCATCTCTTGAAAATATTTATCTAATTCTTTATCAAGGCCATACTCTGATGCGATAGGCTTGTTTTCTTCAAGAAGCCATAAGAAACACCGGAACCCTTCCATAGCCATACTAGTTAGGGAGTCAAACAGATTGTTTGAGGAACAGTCCATCATATAGTTTATGTTCTTCCCATAGGTGTCATTCCACAAATTTACTACATTCTCTGGCTTAATGTTTTTCAGACGTTCTCTATTACGCTCTCGAACTTCTACAGCAGCTTCCAAACCTTTAAAATAAAAAGTAACAGATTTACATGTTCAACATCTGACTCGGGCTGTATTTTTACGTGGAAATTTTGTTGCGGCTTTTGCCGTATTTTTTTCCCACCATTTTTTATATTGCAATTATTATAAACTATTTAAAAAAAAAAGTGCCAAAAATAACAAAAAACTGGCAAGTACATAAAAATAGCCTAAAGGCCCTTTTACACGGGGCAACTATTGGGCAAACAAATATTTATATGAAGGCTCGTTTCCGGTCATTGCCCTGTGTAAACAGGGCAGCGATCAGCCGATGACCGACTGATCGTATCGTTTAAGCAGCACAAAACATTATCGTTGTCGGCAGCACGTCGCCCTGTGTAAACAGGGAGATGCGCCGCTGACATGATGGAAATGAATGGGGACGAGCGATCATAGTAACACTTGTTTGTCCCCATACATAACCAATCATTACTCCTTGTGAAAGGAGCACAGATGAACGAGCGGTCTCGCTGACCGGCGATCGTTTTTATGGCCCATAAAAGGACCCTAAAACCATCAGTAGTTCTAGGTAATAGGAGGCCAACAGGAATAGTGGTGCAGTCGAGAACAGGAAGGCTAGGGCACCATGGCGATATTACGCATCTTAAAGGGTAACTAAACGTTTAAACCAACTTCTGACATGTCATAAGTTTTGATCAGCGGTGGCCCGAGCACCGAGACCCCCACCAATCGCTAAAACGAAGCGGCAGAAGCGCGTGTGCCAGCGCTGAGCTTAGTTTCTGATCGGCATATTTCGGAAAGCTGATGTAGCGGTGCACGGGCTCAACAGAAAGTCTATGAGCCCGTACACCGCTAAACGAGAAAAGCCGAACAGAAACAAAGCGGCTCAGCGCTTCATTTTAGCGATTGATGGGGGTCTCCGTGATCGGACGCCCACCAATCAAAACTTATGACCTGTCACTATGGCATATCAGAAGTTTGTTGAACGCTTAGTTACCCTTTAATCATCACATTGTTGGGAGGTCTCCAATTGAAAATGACGGGTGCGTAAAACATCATGTGCAAATGCTATTTGCTGTGACCTCCAATATTCGCAGAACGATTATGGTAATGCTTAATATCCCCATGAAGTCCTGGGCCAATACCGCACTACGTGAACCGGGCGTAAGAAATTTTCATTGAATTGCTTTGATAAAAAACGAGACCTCTAGTCAATTTGGGTGTTTCAGAGGCGGCGGCGGCAAGCAGGAACAAGTTTAGATACAGGTTGTGTGTAAGACAAGTTATCAAACAAATATGAAAGTCTGAATAAAATACCTTTATCATTTACTATAAGAAGCCAGTCGTGCAGACTAACTGTTATATGTTCATCCTGCAACAGCAGCAAATAAAGAAATATTCTGGTCTTCACTCGATCATTTAAATTGTACAGATAGGTTAGAAACCTCTTCATTTTACTGCTCGGCTGTGCACTCCTGTCCAGTTCGTCCAGCTTCTCCTGACTTATAATCCTCCATACACATACAGAGTCCCAAAAACTCGGAAAGCAAACCGGACATCCACGTTTTATCAGCCCCTCCTTCTTTAATACTTGTGCCAACAAAGGATCCCATTTAACACGGTAGCCGTTAGTCACTGAAAGGTGAAATATAGATCATCTTTTTATTTCTGTGTATCACAATGGGAATAGGAGAGCAGAATGAGGTCAGGACTTCAACTTACCAACAGCTTCAGATAGGATTGCTTCCGGCGGCAGCTTTATATCCTCATCAGAAATTCCTACGGACTCTTCCTCTATAGCTTTTTTGCGCTCAGTCTTATTTTCATACTTCATTTTAATGGTTTTGTTGCTTGAATATTGAGTAAAAACAAAAAAATTACTATTAATTATAGGACTGTGGAAAGTTATGCAATATAATGATACGTCCGGCCAACGGTTATTTGTCTCGTTATTCCACACAAAGTCCTAGTCTCAGTCTGTCCACCATACAGTATTAGTTGTCATCATTGGGATTTGTATATATATTTATAAGGACGGTGCTGTCTTAAAAGCCCCAGTACCAAACTTATGGGGTTGCTGTGGCAGGCAGTATTTATGGGGGGTCCCGGCCTTTGCTTTCATATATATGTACCTTCGCACTCGAAAGTTTCCTAGAGATTATTTCTAATTTGGCAATTTGGGCACAAAATAAAAAAAAATGGCTTGCCATTCCTATTAACCAATTCCTGTCACTAGTCTGTAGATTTAATTCGGGAAAGGGTATAACATGGGGCCCGCTCAGAAGCAGATCAGGCGCCATAGCCGCCAGGTCTCTACTGTGTTACACAGCAGGGACCCAGCGGCAATGCTAGCGATCAAAAAAAAATTCTGAATGTAAGCATTTAAAGGGAATGTGTCGCTAGAATTTTTTTTTTCAGTTAAACAGTTAGTATATAAGTGATTACACATGGTTTTAATATTTTCACAAGACAGGAATTATTATAAATTAGATTCTAATTTATAACATTTCCATGTGCTGGTCACTAGACGATTCCCAAAATTGTAGCATGGTCAATGTGGTAAAGCAACCTCATTGCTTTATGCTGCAAATTTGGGGTAGACAGACTCGCTCTAGTGTCCTCACACAATCCCCCCTCCCTTATCCTGGCTAATGCCAGGAGAAGGAGGTGGTTGAATCTTCTAATCCTCCTACACTGTGTGCCGCCATTTTCTGAGCGAATGCACAGTGTAGGAGGATTAGATACAGTGGTAATCACACAGTATAACAGGAACATACACACACATCACATACACAAACATATCTTACCTGCTCCTGCCGCCTCCGCTCCTATACCTTGCGTCTTCGCTGCCTTGAATATATGGCCGGAAGCCGCGACCGGAAGTAGTCATCTTACTGTCCGGCCATGGCTTCCGGTCCACATAGACGGCGTACGCTATAGTGAATGGAACGGCTCCCGTTTTCATTCTCTATGGGGATATATGTGCCGTATTCCATCTCTGTATGTGTCGTTAATCGCCACATAGAGATGAAAATAAAAATGGCAGCCCCCATAGAGAAGTAAAAGTAAGAAAAAAGTAAAAAGTACAACACAAGTACACAAATAAATAAAATGTATTTTAATAACATACTAAAAGCAATATTATATATAAAAAAAAATGTTTTCGTGACACCTTCTCTTTAACCCCCTCAGATGCCGTGTCAGATGTGACCACCAGCATCTGAGGGTTTTTTACTGCCCCCTCCACTTCGGGCCGGTCACCCGCGCCGCGAGATTGACCCGTAAAAAATTAAGCCGTTATATGGCTGTGTCAACTAAAAAGTAAGAGAGTTATGATCTTTTGAAGGCGGGAAGAAAAAACAAAAAGCATGAAAACGAAAACTTGTCTGGTCCTGAAAGGGTTAAAGAACACTGCTGATTCAATTAATTTGTATATTATCCAACGCTAGGTAAATTATTCTCAGTTTACAAATGGAAATTTAAGGGCTAAACCGTATGTGCAAAACTAAAAGCATTCTATCCAAGGCACAAGGGAAAACCTTTATATATCAGCATTGTATACAGCAATGCTTCAAATGAGAAAAATACTGCAACACACAAAGTTACCTGGTGATTTTATGTTTTGTTGTCGTCTTCTGTGGTTCTTTTCTCTTTAAGCTTTTATCTTCAAACTTTACACAAGACAAAAAGAAAAAAAAAAAACTCAGAAATCAGACTAAAAGGGGTTTTCCCCACAAACGAGTATTCCCTATCCACAGGATAGGGGATACATGTGTGATCAATGGGGGTCCGACCGCTGGGACCCCCAACAATGAGAACGAGGGACTGAAAGTCCCCCAAAGTGCTCCATGAGAATGGAGTGATGGTGTGCATGCTCGATCAGCGCTCCATTCATTTCTATGGAGATGACAGAAAGTGGTCCCGGAAGTCCCATAGAAATGAATGGAGCGCTGGACAAGCACGCACGCCATCACTCCACTCTCATGGAGCACTTCAGGGGGACTTTCGGTCCTCCATTCGCCTCATTGCTGGGGGTCCAAACGGTCGGACCCCGGCGACCACACAAGTATCCCCTATGCTGTGGATAGGGGATACATGTGTTCTGTGAGAAAACACCTTTAAAGCCGATTTGATCTTCCTATTACACTTCTGAATATCACAAGAATTCCTGGGAAACTGGAACCTTGATGGGTAACGAATCCAAACATAATAGATGGAATTAAGAAATATCAATGGCAGGTAAATTATAAAAATTTGTGTCGAGGCCCCAATAGGATTTGCTGAGTTTCCAAATCAACGAGCAATTCCGAGACGGAGACAATTGCCAAACTACAGAATGCCAGACTAAAGGTATATCCTTCCATGGTCTTTTTAGAGAGATAACGTCTTTATTCATTTAGAAACAGGTTGCCAATTATCTATTATTTTTAAAGCCAAACACACACGAAAGGCAAAAAAAAAATGACACTAAAAATAATTTTTATTTCCTTTAAAAAAAAAAAGTTTTAAATCTTTTACTGCAAACAATTCTATAGATTTCCAATGTTTACAATAATACAATCTGAGCACCAATGTATTTCAAAACGTACCTCGCATTTCACTTGGGCCATAGAGTCAAAGATTACTATATGAGAAATTAATCCTTTGCAGTCTGGGGTGAGACATACATATTTTAGGAAATCCTGTGTGCAAAACAGACAACATAACCGCGTTAAATATTTTGCAAATATCCCCAATTCACAATGACTCCATACACTTCCGGCGAAGGAGAACCTACTGTACCTTATCATTTTTATCAGGACTCACTGCGGCCTTCACTTTTTTCCAACAGCAAACATGAAATTCAACTCTACAGAATTGGCAGCACACCATACGTATAAAGCCCTGCATGGACATAAAGATATGTAACAAAGATTGCCTGAACAAACATCTAAACAAGTTTATTGGTATTATCCAAAAAAAAACAAAAAAAAACACATACCTTAAAATCAGGGTCTGAAAAATAAATCTGAGATTTAGGCAGGCCCAAACACTGCTCATAGCGGCAAATAGCGTCTGGTTTTGGTGGAAACTTGCACTCCTCTATACAATTATCTAGGAGTACCTAAAGAAATAAAGAACACCAGGTAAGAGGCGGTCAGTGAAGCCAATCTCCTTATCATTTCCACAGGAGGTTGCCCAAAAACCATTGTCCATTACGGAGCGATCATTGTATAGTTAAAATAGAATTTCGTAAAAAATTATTTTGGGTAAGGCAGGGCTAGAGAATTCCAAGAGCAAGTCAATAAAGTCATTTATTGGTGGTCCCTAACTTTGTGCTGAAGCGGATTAATGGGCAAGTATATCCTAAAATGGAATTGTAAAAGTAAATTTACCTAAACTGGATACTCACCTGTAATTTCTCGGGCCTAGTTTCTTCGATGACAACAGACGTGGTTGGCCAAGTTAAAACGCCAGGAACCATCTTATGATTCACCATGGTCTTTGACTTAATATACTGATTTAATGCATCAGAAAATCTGAGGGGAAAAAAAAATAAAGATTTGAAAAGAGAATGAAATGCTGAGGTGTAATAAAGTAAAAATTATGATTTGGTTTGTGTAAAAGGCAAAAAAAAAACAAAAAAAAACACAAACCTACTAAATCCTAAATATAAATCAAATTTTGGACCAGAAAAATTGGATAACAAATATGATATGGGTATAGCTGCTGCCACAAGGACCCTGAGTAAAAAGTGTTAGCGCCTCCTACCAGCTGTAGCCTTTCTGCAGGGGTGGAGCTAAACATTTCCCAAAAAAAAAAGAAAAAACAGAAAGAGCAGTAAAAAGTTAATCTAGATACAATTCAACAAAAAGAAAGAGGAAAAAGACTGACGGAGGAGAAAAGAGCCATACTACCAAAAGAGTGACTTGAGTGGGTGCTGCGGTTCCCAATGAACAAAACCAGAAGAGAATTTTGTGGTAAGGAAAATAGATTCATGACATTAGGGGACACAGATATGACTGTGGGATGTTCCATAGCAGTCCCCAGGGGTAGGCAAATAATAGATAACGAGTGCATTCCACGTACGGCCACCTGCAGAACCCTGCCACCTAAAGCGGCTTCAAAAAGGATGCAAAAAGTACGCACCCTGTAAAAGGTCATAAAAAAAAAAAGATTTTAAAAAAATGGAGGACCATGTAGCGGCCTCAAACCCCTGCAGATCCGTAGCTCTGTTCTGAACCACCCACGAAGCATCTACCGCTCTAGTGGGAATGGGCCATTACTCAGAAAGTTGTCTTTTTGCCCTTAGACCTGTATGCCTAGACAATAGCTGAACGAATCCATCAGGATATGGTAGTCTTGGAGGTCACCAGGCCTGTCGGTTTGACCCTCTTTTTAATTTATTTTTTTTAAGAGGGTCAGACCGATAGAACCAAGAGGTCTATCTCAGATAAATGCACGAACCAAGTCCAACTTATGATAAGAGCTTTCCCTAAGATGCACAGGACATGGACACAAAGAGGGCAGGACCATGTTCTCATTAAGGTGAAAAGCGGACACCACTTTCGGGAAAAAGGAAGGTACTGGGCAGAGCACCACCTCGTCTTGGTGTATAACCAAGAATGTAGACTCGCAAGATAAGGCCGCCAACTCGGATACACGCACAATGGAGATGATGACCACCAGAAAAGCCACTTTACAAAACCGAAAACTAAGGGAAATGCTGTCGAGTGGCTTAAATGGGTGGACACTGCATAGCCTCAAAGACCAGACTAAGATCCCAGGGAGTCATCAGTTGGCAGTAGGGTGGCACCACAGGATGCACGGCCGATTCTGCTGCTAGGGGGCATTGGAAGAGAACCAATAGGGTGGGGACTTGATATTTAGGGCACGCTCATATTTAGACAGTCCTGAAGGAAGGCTAGTAATCCAGAGATAGAACTGCATTGGTTGGAACGGTCTATTACTTCACACCAGCAGAAAAAAAGACTTTCCTAGTGTTGTGGTAAATCTGGAATGAGGTAGGCTTAGCCGTTGCCATTGTCTGGATGACCCGCTCAGACAAACCCTGAGCAGTACGGCGGCTTCAACAGCCATGCCGATAAACAAAGCAAAAACTAAACTAAAGTTGGGTGGAAGAGTGGACCTTGAGAAAGCATGTCAGTGACCAGGTCGGGGTACAATGCCCTACGGGGCCAAAGTGGGAAAAGGGACAATTACTGTTACACCTTCCGCTTTGACCTCCTTGCTGACTGAGAATAGATGTATGGCTACTTCCATGGGATGACCAGAGAATCTATTGCCAGTACCAGTGGATCCTGAGCCAGGTTACAGGAGCGGTTTTCTATTGAATCTGGAGGCCATGAGTTTCACATCTGGGAGATCCCTTCTGGTGCAAATTTCTTTAGGCCCTTTTATCCAAAGGTATTTGCTCATCTAGGTCCAAGTGCTCTTGCCTAATATAGTCAGCTATCCAGTTGCCCACACCTGGAAAATGCTGACCGAGGTGGCACATGTGCTCCTGCCCACATTAGGATGTTGGTAGTCTCCGACACACCTGCGGGCTCCATCTTGATGGTTGAGGTAGGCAACAACTAAAGCATATTGTCTGTTTAAACCCGCACAGGATGGAAGATGCGTCCGGTGTCAGAGGGGCAAAAGAAAGAATGGCTCAAAGTTCTAAAACGTTGAATGGCAGAGGGCATTCAAAACCCTCATGCAATGATAAATTAATCCTTATGTCGTACGGGTAGGGCATGGCCATGAACAGTTGTGCCCTTAAGCAGTTGGAGCTGAGGGATTTGTATTGACCGCACTGAAATGTAGCATTATACGCAAAATTAGTAACTATGGCCGTTCACCAACTAGAGGCTTCCCCTCTGGATTTAGAAATGGGGGCCACACACCGCTACATGTCTGTATGAAGAGGGCAGTTGGGGCTGGCGAGAAATTGGGTAAGAGAAAACAAATATGAGGGGCCAAGAGATTGCAGGAAAGTATGCTGGAGAACTAACAACTGTGAAGGGCAGTGCCTACCAGATCCAGCGAGTAGGGCTCCTCGGGAGCTGTGCAGCGAGTGTGGTGACTGTCAGAGCTGGAAATTGGAGAGTGCTGGGGTGGAGTCACAACCGAGTTAAACTGGGAACTGCCCCTCTGTAATCGCCGGCCAATGAGCACCTAAGAAGAGAGCAAGGGCTCAATTTTTGGGGCCTGCTGTTAAGCCGGAGAGGAAGGGAATGAAGAGGGTCCTGCAAGGAAGCAGTGTGGCTGTTTTGGTGGCCAAAAGAACAGCTGCCAGTGCGCCGAAAAATGCAACAAATTATGAAGCGTGCGTCAGGGAGGCAAACAGTGCAGTAGACCATTGGGGGGGGGGGGGAGCCAAGATTGATGAAGGCTATGAAGAATGCCCAAGGAGGATATAAACCCCTCTACTTACCTCCCTCAATAGTTATGTCCAGGTCCTGAGTGCTAGGGTCACCCCTTCAGTGTACCTCCCCTTGAGAAGAGCGGTAACACTGGCTAGAAGTAGATTGGCCCCTGGGTAACACTATGCTGGCAGTTTACAGGGGATTAGAGGTTCCGCTGTACCACCTTTTTATCCCGAGGCAGGGCAAACAGTGAGGTTAAGCCACGCTGTTCTCCCATCTCTACTTGGGGTAACAGGGAAATCCAGTCAACTCTCTATTTCGATCCTAGAAGGGAGCAAGTAAAAATAAAGATGTACCTGGAGAGAAGGTAGGTCCGCCTTCTACAGACACGAAGCTAAAAACTGGTTTAGCTCAGTACCTATAGGATTTTTCACCTATCCACTAGTTGGCAAAAAACACTTGCTCGATGTGGGTCCGTTCCCCTAGTCGGCAGCTAAGAGGAGTTTAAATAGCGCGCCTCCTTTGAAGAGAAAAAGCTTTTATTATATTTATGAAAATTAGCATTTTGGAGCAACGAGGGCGTCACCGACGCTCCAAAATGCTCCTTTGTCATTCCCCAGTTCAACCCCCCTCCCTCCTTTGATTGACAGGGGCCAGGCATCGTACTAGGTGAGTTCATGCCCGACCCTGTAGTGAACATGCGCGTCCCTACATCCTAATCGACGCATGCGCAATAGTGCCGATTAGAATGAGGAGCATAAAGATTTTACTGCGCATGCGCCGGATTAAGACGCGGTGCATAGGGACGCGCACGTTCACTTCGGGGCCAGGCGTGAACTCGCCTAGTACGCTGCCTGGTTCCTGTCAATCAAAGGAAACAGGGAGGGAGGGCGGTTAAACTGGGGAATGACGAGAGAACATTTTGGGAGCGCCGGTGACGCCCTCCTTGCTCCAAAATGCTAATTTGCATAAAATGTATTAAGAGCTTTTTCTCTTCAAAGGAGGCGCTCTGTGGAAAGACATAATATACGTCAAAATCAGGTTAGCCTAATCTATAAGAGGGCATGACCACACGTGGCGGATTTCCTCCGCAACTGTCCGCATCAATGCCGCACAGAATCTGCGTTGCAGATTCTGCTGCGGATCTGCACAAAATGTGCAGTAAATTGATGCGGACTAGCTGCTGCGTACTGCGGTAAAAGTGCTTCCCTTCTCCCTATCAGTGCAGGATAGAGAGAAGGGACAGCACTTTCCCTAGTGAAAGTAAACTAATTTCATACTTACCGCCCGTTGTCTTGGTGACGCGTCCCTCTTTCGGCATCCAGCCCGACCTCCCTGGATGACGCGCCAGTCCATGTGACCGCTGCAGCCTGTGCTTGGCCTGTGATTGGCTGCAGCCGTCACTTAGACTGAAATGTCATCCTGGGAGGCCGGACTGGAGACAGAAGCAGGGAGTTCTCGGTAAGTATGAACTTATATTTTTTTACAGGTTGCTGTATATTGTGATCGGTAGTCACTGTCCCGGGTGCAGAAACAGTTACTGCCGATCACTTAACTCTTTCAGCACCCTGGACAGTGACTATTTACAGACGTCTCCTAGCAACGCTCCCGTCATTACGGGAGCCCCATTGACTTCCTCAGTCTGGCTGTAGACCTAGAAATACATAGGTCCAGCCAGAATGAAGAAATGTCAAGTTAAAAAAGCAAGACGCATCCGCAGCACACATGACATGTGCATGACAGCTGCGGACTTCATTGCGGAACTTTGAATCTCCATTGAAGTCAATGGAGAAATTCCGCCATGAGTCCGCCACTGCTCCGCAACAGACACAGCATGCTGCGGACACCAAATTCCGCTCCGCAGCCTATGCTCCGCAGCGGAATTTTACGCATCGTCTAAACGAACACTGCTAAATTAAAGTGGAAGTCAATGGACAAACGGCTCCGCTGCGGATTAACGCTGCGGAGTGTCCGCAGCGGAATTTAAGTGAAATTCCGCCACGTGTGAACATGCCCATAGCCTGTTGGTAGTTCAAAACGGACATCTGGTGACAGACTCTTTAATGTTGCCCTTAAGTGGTAGCAGCTAAACCTAGTCATATTTGTGCCCCTAATGACACGAAGAAATTTAGATAATTCATAGGATTTTACAATGGACTTTAAAGGACGGTTGTCGCGAAAAAAAAATGTTTTAGATCAATTTGCTTTTAGTGTTTTATTAAAAAAATGTTAATTTATGTGTGTTTGTGTTTTACTTTTTTTTTTTTTCAAACTTTTTCTGGTCTATGGGGGCTGCCATTTTTTTTTGCCATCTCTGTATGTGTCGATTAAAGACACATACAGAGATGGAATACGGCACATACAGCCCCATAGAGAATGCGAATGCCGTTCCATCCACTATGCTGTACGCCGTCTGTGTGGGAACGGCGCATGCGCCGCTCCCACACAGTCCAAATGGAAGGTCTTCGGCCGAGCGACATCAAACGCGCCATTTTCTTGTGGACCGGAAGCCGCGGCCGGACAGTAAGATGACTACTTCCGGTCGCGGCTCCTGGACATGTGTTCTGAAGCAAGCACTAGGAGCGGAGGGAGCAGACGGAGCGGACAGACCGGAGGGAGCGGCGGCGGCAGGAAAGTTATGTCTGTATGTACGTGTTTTAGTGTGTGATTACCACTGTATGTAAACCTACTACACTGTGTATTCGCTCAAAAAATGGCGACAATGTAGGAGGTTTGACCGTTAAATCCCCTCCTTTCTCCTGGCACTAGCCAGGATAAGGGAGGGGGGATTGTGTGAGCTCATTAGAGCTTGTGTGTTTACACAAAATTTGCAGCATAAAGCATTGTGGTTGCTTTACCACATTGCCAATGCTGCAATTTTGGGAATTACTCCCTCTAGTGACCAGCACAGGGAAATGTTATAAATTAGAATCTAATTTATAATACTTCCTGACTTGTGAAAAATGTCAAAAAAATTAGAACAATGTTTAATCACCTACACACGAACCGTTTAAAAAAATTTCTAGCGACACATTCCCTTTAATATGTAGAGAGCAGAGACCTACTCTTAGTAGAGAGAATCCAAATGTTGGCCATATATATTTAATCTCAGCATGACCCCCACATAAAACTTAATGTCCATTGGAAATAGTTAAAGAAAACAAGGAAATTGACAAGCTAGATAAGCGTTAAAAGTAGTGTCTTGCAGCTTCTTAACTCCCTCTCCCTGAAACAACATGTCCTTTTTGGTCGAAAAGAACTGATGGCATTCGCCGACAGCTTTTGCATGTCTGTGTGAGCTTAGAGAGGCTCTGTCACCAGATTGTAAATGCCCTATCTCCTCCATAATGTGATCGGCGCTGTAATGTAGATCACAACAGTGGTTTTTATTTTGAAAAACGATCATTTTTGAGCAAGTTATGAGCAATTTTAGCTTTATGCTAATTCGTTTCTTAATGACCAACTGGGCGTGTTTTTACTTTCGACTAACTGGGCGTTGTACAGAGGAGTGTATGACGCTGACCAATCAATCAGTGACCAATCAGCGTCATACACTTCTCATCGTTCCAGCCCAGCTTCTTTCACTGGACAATCACACTGTAACAATGAGAAGTGTATGACGCTGACCAATCAATCAGCGTCATACACTTCTCATCGTTCCAGCCCAGCTTCTTTCACTGCACACTGGAAACATGAAAGGTCACACAAGAAAAACGTAATACATTAAACTCACCGATTTTGCCTAAAATACACTTTCCCAATTCCATAGAAAGCCAGACAGTTAAACCTCTCCTTGGAGTGATGCTGTATAATCCCCTTGAACTGGTTTTCAGCCTTCACCAACTCCTACAAATAGTTCAAGCAAGAACAAATATTGTCAACAGACAAATGCAGTAAAGGCATAAAAGATTAACCCCTTCCCTGTTTGGCCACTTTTGACCTTCCTGCGCCTAATTTTTCAAATATGACAGGTGTCACTTTATGTGGTAATAACTTCGGAATGATTTTCACCTATCCAAGAGATTCTGAGACTGTTTTCTCGTGACACATTGGACTTTATGTTACAGGAAAAATTTGCTCGATACATTCAGTATGTAATTGTGAAAAACACCGAAATTTAGCGGAGAATAGCAAAAATTAGTATTTTTCGAAACTATTTTTTGGGAGGCCAGGTGACCAAGAAACTGCAATTATGGGAGTTTTTTTTTTATACTGCGTTCACCATGCGTTATAAATTACATGTTAACTTTATTCTGCGGGTCAGTCCGATTCCAGCGATACAGAATTTATAGAACTTCTTTATGTTTCACAACAAAATTACTTTTGTAAAAAGAATGTACTTTTTCGGTCACCATGTTGTGAGAACCATAACTTTATTTTTTCGTTGACCAAGATGTATGAGAGCTTGTATTTTGCTAGATGAGCTATAGTTTTTATAGGTACCATTTTTGGATACATGCGATTTTTTATTCCAATATTTGCAGGGTAAAGTGACCAAAAAACAGAAATTCTGGTAGTGTTTAACAATTTTTATCGTTTAGGCCGTTACGGTCGTGGCGATATGTGTATGGTTTGTTTATTTTTTTCAATAATAAATGACTTGATAAGGGAAAAAGGGTGATTGTATTTTATTACTTGAAACTTTTATTGCGTTTTAAATCTTTTTATTTTTCACACTTTTATACTTTTTACACTTTTCTTTAGTCCCACTAGGGGACTTGAAGGTCCAACTGTCTGATTTATTTTCTAATACATTGCACTACCTATGTAGTGCAATGTCTTCGATCTGTCAGTCATTCACTGACAGCAAGCCGATTAGGCTTTACCACCTGGCGGGCCCTAATCGGCTTCTGTAATGACAGAGCAGGAGGCCATTGTTAGGTCTCCTGTTGCCATAGCAGCAGTCGCCAGCCCTGATTGCATGGTAGGGCTGCCGATCTGCTAGCAACCTCTATGATGCAGCGATCGCTGCACCTAAGGGGTTAATGGCAAGGATCGGAGCTAGCTACGGTTCCTGCCGTTACAGCTGGATGTGAGCTGTAACATACAGCCACAGCTGACATCCACCGCTGATAACGCCGGCTCAGGCATCTTGCCGTCGGCTACGGAGGCCTGAACGGCTTCCGTGATAAGCATACCAGGCGGCCAGTATTAGGCCTCCGTTTGCCATTGCAGCCACCGGAACCCCGGCAATTTCATTTCTGGGGTGCTGATGAGCTGCAAACACCTTAAATGCAGTGATCGCTTTTGACCGTTGCATTTAAGGGGTTAATAGAGGGGATCAAAGCTAATTTCAGTCCCTGCCATTACAGCTCGATGTCCGCTGTAAGAAACAGCTGACATCCGGGGATGATGGCACCGACTCAGCTTCTGAGCCGGGCCATCTATTTGTCGTATGGATACGGCAAAATGCGGGAAGGGGTTAAGATTTTTTTTTTTTTTAAATCAGTAACAACAATACGGATAGCTTTTTTTGATAAGGGTGTTAACGATCAATAACATTGTGTAAATAATTAGTCTAGGAACGTTTAAGAGGTATTCCAGCCATTAAAGGGGTGGTCTCACCAATGTCCAAACGTTCATGCAGCCGCCTGGAGAAAGCCAAGTGGAGACAACAAAGCGCTTTTCCTAGAGCTGCTGCCACTTCTGGCCATTGGTGGGGGTCACAACGATCTAGGCAATATGCCATTAATGTCTGAGATGAAACAATTCTTTACAGTGTATCACCTATCCACTGGGACCCCAGTCCCTAATCACCAGCACAACTATGGCGAGGAAGAACTGTATGGAGCGTCAGTCAAGCATGCACCCTGCTTCTTCATACAACGTTATGGGGTGTACAGAAGCCTCCAAGCGAGAGCGTGAATGCCTCAACATGGAGTTCAGCAAGACCACAAGATCTGATATCACCGTGAAAATCGAATATATATATTTTTTAATGCTTACCACACATTGTCCAATGCCAAGAAGGGCAGTTGCATGTCCATACTGAAGTACTACATAATCTATCTTCGTCAGATGCAAGCTCTGGAGTAGAGAAGAGAAACAATTACTCTTCTGTGGGGTGAAGTGTAGCAATAACACATTACAGAAGTTATTATAAAACATCATAAAAAGTACAGACTAAATTCCAGGATGATACAAATATATACACTACAACTTTCTTGTCTCAATCGGTTCATCAAGGTGTATGAGTCAGAGAGGGGGGACCCACATCTATTAGCCGGAGTCGAGCCGCTGCAAAGACTGGCTCCTGCTCTGTACAACTCAGAGCGATTATGTATGACATGGTAACCCATTAATATGAATGAACACCACGTAATACCCCATTAACCCCGGAAAAATGCTCGGCTGCCAGCAGCTTCCCCGGAGATAAAAAAAAATAAAAAAATTAAAATATTTCACCAGAGGTATGAGCTGCTCCTCGTTTAGAACAGGAGTTGTCCACTCAAACAGTTAAAGGGGTATTCCTACCAGGGCCATTTATGACATCCACAGGATATGTCATAAATGTCAGATAGATGCGGCTCCCACCTCTGGGACCTGCACCTATCTCCAGAACTGAATAGTAGTTACGGAAACAGCGGAGCTCGCATGCTACTAAGTTTCCGTAACTGCCATTCACTACTACAGGACTTAAGGAAACAGCGTATCTCAGCGAGTTATGCTGTTTTCGTAACTCCCGACCATAAAGTCAGGAAGTGGCCGGGAGGCAGCGAGAGCAGACGAAGGTGGAACGGGGTTTAGGTGGCCCCATTCTAGAGATAGGTGCGAGTCCCTGTGGATATGTCATAAATGTCCCTGGTGGGATAACACCTTCAAGATAATTCACCTGTGGGTCACTTGCTTCCAGGATGTCCAGGAGTTTGGAAAAGATCCCCTCTGCATTGCGACAGCGCTGGTCATTTAGTGCCTCATAAGCTTCACGTACAAGAGATTTCACCATATCTTGGTCTGCGGCTAAATCAACCTGCAAGTCAGATTGCAATGTTATTATAACATGGAAGCCCCAAAATTTTTCCCATATGCACATTTTTGTACTGTTTTAGGGAAGAAATAACAAGCTCGCCATTCAAGGCTATGAATTTGTGTCTATGCGGATTTTGGTAATAAAGCTCAGTCTATAGTGCAACTTTGGTCACGCATAATTAAGATACACGACATGATTGTTTTTGTAGTTGCTCTATGATGCGCGATTGGCAAAAAATCCAAACCTGCTGGATTTTGGTTTGCAGATCACAAGTCGCACGCTACTTTGCCGGCATAGACATTAAAGGAAGGGTGTTGCGGAAAAAAATATTTTTATATCAATTTGCTTTTAGTGTTTTATTTAAAAATGTTTTATTTGTGTGTTTGTGTTTTACTTTTTCTTCTCTATGGGGGCTGCCATTTTTTTTAATCTCTGTATGTGTTGATTAACGACACATACAGACATGGAATACGGCACATACAGCCCCATAGGGACTGCGAACGGGGCCCGTTCCATTCACTATGGTGTACGCCGTCTGTGTGAGAAAGGCGCATGCGCCGCTCCCACACAGTCCAAATTGAAGGTCTTCGGCCGAGCGACGTCCGGCGCCATTTTCTTGTGGACCGGAAGCCGCGGCCAGACAGTAAGATTACTACTTCCGGTCGCGGCTTCCGTACTTGTGTTCTAATGCAAGCACTTGGAGCGGCGGTAGCAGACGGACCGGAGGGAGCGGCGGCGGCAGGAGCAGGTAAGTTATGTCAGTGTATGTTCACGTTTTACGGTGTGATTACTACTGTATGTAAACCTACTACACTGTGTTTGCTCAAAAAATGGCGGCACACAGTGTAGGAGGTTTGAACATTCAATCCCCTCGTTTCTCCCGGCACTAGCCAGGATAAGGGAGGGGGGATTGTTTGAGGACACTAGAGCGAGTGTGTCTTCTCAAATTTTGCAGCATAAAGCAATGAGGTTGCTTTACCACATGCCAATGCTGCAATTTTGGGAATTGCTCCATCTAGTGACCAGCACTGGGAAATGTTATAAATTAGAATCTAATTTATAATATTTCCTGACTCGTGAAAAAATTGTAAAAATTAGAACAATGTTTCATCATTTATACACTAACTGTTTAACTAAAAAAAAAAAAAAAAATTTCTAGCGACACATTCCCTTTAACATAAGTCGGGTGCAACTCATCATTTGCACGAGGTCAGCGATTTTTCTTCAGATGTCGCAACCAAATCACACCGTGAAATAGTGCAGCAGCAAGTCGCAAACAAATCGGCCCAAAAAAACTTTTGGGTGCATGATTTAATGATGCGTTACCAAAGTCATCATAAACCCCATGCCTAATATTAAAATGAACACCCAGTCTTATTTGTGGGTTTTATTTTTCTAAATACGTCCAACATTCTCCGTTGATTAATTTCCTTTTATATCTTTATTGCAGTCGGAGCTCCGTTTTGCAGATTTCCAAATTCCCTGTTCGAGGTAAACAAAATTCTGGCTGTCTACATCCACCTAGAGGGTCTGTTCAGACGCTGCGGTTAAAAATTGCTTTGAAAAACTGCACTTAAAAGCCGCATGCATTTTTACCGCGATTTGGTGTTTTTCAAAGCGGTTACGGTAGAAAAAGCATCCGCAATCTAAAAACATAACAAATCACAGTAAAAAAGGAAGCAGTTTCCCGATGCGGTTTTAAATGTACCTCGACATTAACTTTTCGAATATGCCCCTCTCCTCTACAAGCCACTTCTGACCAATGTGGTCACTGCAGCACAGAAAAGGTCCTGTTTCTAAGTAATCCAAGTGGCATGACCCATCTCTTCATAGCCCCCCCAATGGCACTGGGAACCTATCCTGATTATGGGCTCCTTCAAGGGTGTTCTTTAAGTTAATTGACTGATGACTGGACCACGTTTTCCAATGGCTTTTTAGTACGACCTTATTCTATCCAGCTACTATATTTAAGTTAAAATTCCCATAAAATTTACTATTTTCCATACAAGCAGGACAGCTTACCTGTGAACGACCAGGAGACGGAGTATTTTCGGTTTCAGTGTGTGGATTTGAAACGCTGAATGCAAAATAAAAAAACCGGGTTAGGAAAAAAAAACAAAAAAAAAAAAAAAAACTGACTTGGTGAGCCAAGTAAATAATCCTTATTCGTAACACTTTGCCCACATTTGAGGTAACTGTACGTCAAACGGTAGGGGGAGGGTGAACAGCTGACACTTAACTCCGATCCTGGCCGTTACAGTGAACTCTGATCCCGGCCATTTAATCAATTGGATGTCCAGGTCAATAAGAACCGCAATGTTTAAGCCATTAGAAAGAGGGGTGCCTCCACTATCATCCCCTTGCCGCACCCTTTACGTGATCGCAGGGTGCCAATGGTTGTCACGGCAACTTGGGGGCCTAACGAAAGCCCCCAGGTCTGCCATCTTTTTGGTTCTATTAGGCTCCGCCGGAGGTATAGCAGGAGCCGGTAAATATTACAATAAACTGCAATACATAAGTGTTGCAGTGTATTGTACCAGCGAACAAACGATTGCTTGTTCATGTCCCCTAGCGGGAGCTAAAAAAAAAAAAAAAAAAAAAGGTTTCAAAACAAATTGTTAAAGGCGTTTTCCACGTTCCAGTCACCGACATACATACACATATATACATATACACACATACACATTTTGGTGCTGCCAAAAGCAGAAGGCGCAAACTAGCAACACTAACCCATCAGATGTTGGGCTATGAACATTTTCTAAAATTTTGCTATGTCTACAAAAATGGGAAGTAGCACTTTAAGGCCTTATTCACACAAGCTTGTCTGATGTGTTTGCAATAAACATTGCTTCCGTTTTTCATGCATATGAGACCGTCCGTGTTGAGTCAGTGTGGTTTCCGCGTGTCATCCGTATTTCTCCACCGCGAGCACTTCCTGTTTTCACTTTATTTTTTCCCTGCATTTCTTTAGCAACTGATCTGTGAAAAACCGACAGCATACTGATGTCGACCGTGTGCCGTAGATGTTTTCCAAGCACCCATAGACTAAAATGGGCGAGTCTGATGTGAAAAAACGGACCAGACTAAGAATTGCAGTGAGTTTCTCGCAACGAACACTCCAAGTCCTCATGCACAAAACCGTATTTTTTTTTTCTGTCCGCAAACACTGACCCGTGGTCATCCACAACTCATCCGCAGCACGCTGCCGCAGATACGGTCCGCAGTACATCCGTATTTACAGATCCACAAAAAAAGAGACTTCGTTAATCCCCTGGTGTCGCATAGCGACTGTTCCACAATTACGGACGGCTATAGATGCACATCCATAGCCGTACGCAATTATGGAAGCGCCCAAATACTTCTATGGGGAGTCCATGCCGTAATTACGGACAAGAATAGGACAGGTTCTATAATTTGCGGATCATTTCTACGGCAGGGACACCCATCCATAAATATACGGAAAGGTGTCCGTGACCCATCGAAATTAATGGGTCCGCAATTTAATCGGTAACTACGGATGAAAACTACGGTCGTGTGCATGAGGCCTTAGTCTGAAGGACAGCAGTTAAAGTCCCGCAGGACATAGATCGTCAGAAAAAGTATTTTACTTTATAAGGAGAGATTATGGGTAACTATAATCACTCATATATAAAGACTTGACTGCAAGGTTCTCTGAACTAGAAGGCCTCGTTCACATCTGCGTTGGGGTCACGTTGTTCCGTCGGAGCTTTCCGTCAGAACGGGACCCTGAACTGACAAACGGAAACCAGGTTTCCATTTCCAATACCATTGATTTTAATGGTGACTGATCCGGTGCCCATGGTTTCCGTTTGTCTCGGTTGTGCACCGGAACCCGTTGTTTTGCCGGAAGAAACAGCGTAGTCGACTACACTATTGCTTACGGCAAAACCGCACAACCGAGACAAACGGAAACCATGGGCACCGGATCTGTCACCGTGATGTGTCAGTTTAGGGTCCCGTTCTGACGGAGAGCTCCGGCGGAACGTCAGAACAGGAGCCCAATGGAGATGTGAACAGAGCCCAACCTATGCTTATTCTGAACGTGATCTCTGTATTTACTACTGTAATTTAAGGCTGGGTTCACACAGTTTTTCCCCAGCGGCCATTGAGCGCCGCGGGCAAAAAATGCCGCAAAATACGCTTTCTCTGCCTCCCATTGATGTCAATGGGAGGTCAGAGGCGTAAACGCCCGAACATAGGGCATGTCCCTTTTTCTGCTCGCGGGAAAAAAACTCCTCCGCCTCCCATTGAAATCAATGGGAAGCATATTCGGCCGTTTTTTGCTGCGTTTTCCGATGCGGTTTCCGCGTCAAAAAACTCCTGACTCTTTCTTGCTTGAATTTGAAAAACAAAAGGACAATGAAATACAAAATAGGAGGTCACTCACCTTATTTTCTCAAAATCACTCCCCTTTCCCTTCGACTTTACCTTCTTCGGTTGTTGACCTGAAACCGACGAAAACAAGTCATTACTGTGCGCTTTACAGAGTTTCCGATCAAATCGTAGTCGTCTGTAGGACGCAAAACTGGTCTTACCGGTCATATTTTCTGAACATTCTGTATTTTCTGTGCTACATTCAGTGGTAGATTCCTAGATAAAGAAAAACAAACTTGTTACTTTTTTTGTTACAGCAAGTAGTCAGAACAGATCTCCCACTTCATAAACACAGCAGTGTATTCCGCACAGCGGGTGAAATCCCCTCTCTTACCCCCACACCAGTCCGGACCCTAACTTCACTATTTCACCGCTCAGATCCACCCTGAGGTCACGTGATCTTCATTCCAACAACCCAAATCTTACAGTGTCTGCTGTAGGAAACAGGAGGACAGTCTCAATATAAATCTCACACCGAGGCGCTCATAGACTTGTATTCAGAGACCGACCTCTGGCAGACGCTGTAGATTTGGGTTTTCAGAATTTAGATCACGTAAACCCAGAACAGAGCGCAATCTTGGGAAATACAGCCCCCAGAAAGTCAATACACCTGTCTTCATTGCAGTCACAAAAGGGGGGGGGGGGCGGGGACCGGCAGCTATCTCTAGAACGGAGCCCCCTAAACCCTGTTTCAGCTTAGTCTGATCTCGCCGACTCCCCGGCCACTTCCTGGTTATATGGTCGGGGGATACGAAAACACAGTATTTCGCTGAGCTACGCAGTTTCCATAACTCCCATATTAGTAAATGGCTGTTACGGAAGCGTAGAATGCGAGCTACGCAGTTTCTGTAACTACCATTCAGTTTTATGGGACTTACGGAAACAGCGTAGCTCAGCGGTTTACGTAACTCACGACCATATAACTTTTTTCCATGGTCGGAATTCACCAACAGAGCGGCTGAACGGAGTTTAGGGGGCCCCATTCTGGAGATAGATGTGGGTCCCACCTCTGGCACCCGCACCTATCTGACATTTATGACACATCCTGTGGATATGTCAAATGTCTCATGAGAAAACCCCTCTAAGTTCCTCTTTCTATATTAAAAGTATCAGCATTAATATTTCTAAAAAGTGAACGTACAAAACTTGATCTAAATCGATAAGAAGATTTCCCATGATCTACTATATTATATAGAAAGGTACTGTGGTGAACCAATTTTGGATCACTAGTCCGGACACTGCGGGCATAATACAGATGCTAAAGTGTGTTAGTATGCCTGTCTGGACATATAATTTATCGTAACGACCGTAACCTGGCCAGCACTATTGTGTCTCCTCAGATTCACACCCTGTAACAATGTATATTCATAGACAAATATTCTAAAAACAGATTATAGACGAGTTCCTACACTTCCCAATGTTACTGCCCAGAAAGAGTAGAACACGAAGTATTGGGGGTGGAAGTCTGAGCCATCGATTACACAACTAACCCTGGTAAAACTGCAGAGTGCAACACACACACGGTAAATTAGGGTGTAGACAGAAATAACTTTACCTGAACTATCTGTCCACAAACACAGGAACGTAACACGTGACCAGCACTCTGACCCGGGTACAAAGTGTTACTTCCAAAGAGCAATTCATCCAGCAGCTGTGCATATACCGAGATGGAGACCACGCCTCGTATGTATTCCCCTAAGCACACCTCCTGTTTGACTTATCCACACCCTCCATCCAATTTAAGCGAAGCAATTGTGCGGTGAAGAATGTCAACAATGGAACAGTATGAACATGACCGCCCCGTTAATCACATCAAACAGGTCTCGTTTTATGTGGTAACTCTGGAATGCTTAAACTTATCCAAGCGATTCTGAGATTGTTTTCTGGTGACACATTGTCCTTAATGTTAGTGTCGATATATTCGGTGTTTAATTTGTGAAAAACTCTTTTAGCATTTTTCCAAATTTGAAAGTTTATGCTTGTAAGATAGGTAGTAATACCCCGTAAAATACTAAATAGTTCACATTTACCATAAGTTTACTATACGTTGACATAATTTCTGAACATCCTTTTAATTTTTCTAGGACGTTACAAGGCTTGTAACTTTTAGGCTACATTCAGACGAGCGTGGGCAACCTTGGACGTGAAAACCAGCAGATTTTCGCGTCCGATGTGCCCCCGCGTGGGACACTATCACGGATCCCCCATAGACTAGCCTATGGAGGGATGCATGAACCGCAAGAACATAGAACATGTCCTATTTTTTCACAGACCCTTCACCTGCTCCGTTGAACCATTAAAAATACACGTGTCCGTGTGACGCCCGCTGTTTAACGGCCAGACGGACGACTTATACTCTCGTCTGAATGAGCCCTAAGGGTGTATTCGCATCGCCATCAGAGTAACGTTCTGCTAGTCGACTGCGTTATTGTTTCCTCCCAAAAAAACTGAAACCTTACGGAACGAAGAAAAAACAAAAGCATTTGCAACGGAAGCATTACCAATGAAATCAATGGTAATGCAAACGGAAGCTATGGTTTCTGTTTGCCCTTCCATTAATGGGTTCCTCCGACGGCAAGGTCTGACGAAAGTCATGACGGGAGCCCGACGCTGATGTGAACAGGCCCTAAGCAGCAGTTACTTCGATTTTTAAGAAAATATCCAAAACCCATTTTTTAGGGATCAAGTCGGTTCTGAAGTGTCAGAAAACCCAATAAATCCCCCCCATTTAAAAAACTGCACAACTCAAAGTATTCAAAACAAGAAATAGAAAGTTTCTTAACCTTTTCAGCGTGTTGTAGGATTTAAAGCAAAGCGTAAAACAGACATTTTTTGCAGAAATTCCATTTAAAGTGGTTGTCCAGTCCTAAGAAATTGATGGCTTATCCTGAGGCTAGGCCATCAACATCTGATTGGTGGGGGTCTGACTCAGCACCCCTGCTGTTTTGAAGGGGCCGCAGCGCTCGTAAAAAATCCTTCCAGTTCATTCCTCACCTGCCTGCACGGTGAATCTCTGACACTTGTAGTGCGGTTCACAGTATTACAGCCGTCACCCATTCACTTGAATGACGTTTCATATGCCGGTCTGTAGTAAGATGCGACAGATTGATTAAGAGGCGCACGTTGCTTAATAGATTTGTCACCTTGTCGGCTGCCTGTACACCAGAGTGAAATCTACTCCAGCCATGAACTGGCATAACATTTTTGCTATTTATTGCTTGCAAAATTGGCAATAGCCCAAATGTCGAAATTTTCACGACTTTTAAGCAGTTTGCAATTTTTAAGCCAGAAAACTGCTGTGGAAAAAGTTGGTAAATTCCCCCCAGAATGTGTTAAATAATTCTATTAAGTTGTGGCTGTACATCTTTAAATACCAGTTTACAGTTTTAATATATAAATCTATATATGAAAAAAAAAGTCCATGATCTTCCATAACAGCACGCAACCGAAAATGTATTAAAGGGGTTTTCCCACAGAGGACATTTAGGACATATCCACAGGATCGGACAAAAACATTAGATAGGTGCGAGTCCCAGAGGTGTGACCCGCATCTCTCTCTAGAAAGGGGGCCCCCTAAACCCCGTTCTACCTTTTTCTGCTCACGCGGTCTACCGGCCACTTACTGATTACATGGTCGGGAGTTACGGAAATAGCGCAACTCGCTGAGCTCGGCTGTTTCCTTAACTCCCATAGTAGTGAATGGCAGTTACGGAAGCAGCGAAGCACACGAGCTACGCCGCTTCCGCAATCACTACTTAGTTCTTTAAGAGTTCCCGAGCTACACTGTTTCCGTAACTCCTGACCATGTAAATCTGGAAGTGTCCAGGAGTCGCCCTGAGCACAAAAAGCTGTAACGGGGTTTAGAGGACCCCGTTCTAGAGATAGGTGCGGGTGCCAGAATTGGGACCGCCGATACGGCTTTTCGTGGCAGTCAAAGGGCTTTTCACTGCGGCCTAATAAAGATCCTGCACGGGTGTCCCTTACAGGCTGTAGCCGGTGCTCGGCTGTCTGATGACGACCGGGCTCCTGCTCCAACAGTAGCGATCAAAGTTCTTAGATCGCGACCGTTTAACCCCTCAAATGCTGCGGTCATTAGCAACCACTGCATGAGTAGTTTACAGAGGGAGGGGGCGCTCTCTAATTATAGTAAACAGTATACGAAGTATACCAAAGCAATATATCTGCGATCTAAAGATCGCACCGTGAAGTCCACTAATAAAAAATGTACACAAAAAAAATAAAAATAAAGTCAGCATATTATTTTAACCGCTAGATGAACGCCATAAAAAAAAAAAAAACACGCACAAAATAACGTCAAAATTGCTACTTTTTTCCACCCCCCCCCAAAAAAAGAAATAAAAGGTTAAATCAATAAGTCCCATGAAACCCAAAAAAGTCCCGCAAAAAACTAGTGATGGAAAAATTAGAAAAAGTTATGGCTCTTGGAAAGCGGCGATGCAAAATAAAGTTATTTTAGATCAAAAGTGTTTTTATTGTGCAGAGGTAGTAAAACATAAAACCGATACATATTTGGCATCGCCGTAATCGTACCGACCCATAGAATAAAGAATGTTAGTTACTCCGCACAGTAAACGGTGTAAATGTAAAATGCATAGAATAACGGCTAAATTCCTGGGGTGGTTTTTAGATCCCCCCCCCCCCCTAAAAAAAAAAAAGTTAATAAAAAAATTCTATATAACCCAAAACGGTGCCATTGAAAAATACAACTCATCCCGCAAAGAAAAAAAATAAAATAAAAAAAGTCCTTATACAGCCATGTCCACGTGAAAATAAAATAGTTATAGCTCTTTGGATGATAAGAAAAACGAAAAAATGTGCTTGGTCATTAGGGCCCAGAATGCATGCAGGGGGAAGGGGTTAAAGGTGCCCATACATGTAATGGTGATGGTTATCAATACGACTGGAAAAAATACAAAAAATTTAAAAAGGGATCGTCCAGTGTAAATAAAGTTTATTTATAGTCTGAAAAAAAGTTCAACAACATTCATGACCACAATGTTTCCCTATGGGAATCAAAGTTGCAAGCGACATTGCGAACACTCCAAAACAACCAGCCTAACGATAATGTTGTGAGTCAATAGTGATTTTATCATCACTGACAGACCTGTACAAAACTAAAAACAACACAGAATTCACAGTATTTGCACGGTATAAACTTAGCAATGCTACGTCAATACACAAGTTCAGAAACATCTTGTACTAATCCTGTATTCTAGTCCAGAGCTGTATTCACAATTCTGACATTTCTCAGCACTCCCTGCCGATTCAAAATCTTGACCGAGCTAGAATACAGGCTGAAAATCAGGATCGGTACAATGAAATAAGTATTAAACAAGGTTACTCAAGTTTGTATGTAGAATATAAAACCATGAGGAGGTAAGAATACACCGTGTAACAGTGCGGAGGAAATTGTCACGGAGTAGCAGCAGTCATTGGAAATAACAGATTACCATGGTTCCCAGCAGAATCTATGGGGATTAATAACACGTTTAAGGCATATCCACGAGCGTCAGTAGGACGAGGGACTGCGGACACGCTTGCAGGCAGGTTGGAGAGATGGCCGCTTATACTTGTGGCCTTTCCAAAAAAAAAAAAAAAAAAAGATAGGATTTACGGATCAGGAAGTAAATCTCCAAAACAAGAAGTCAAAATACGTACCCATCTGTTACTATTAGTAGCCAACCTCCTCTCCAGCAACAGCAGTAGTTCTAGGAGCACAACAAATACCCACATGCACGCTCTCTTAAGCATGGCGCGCTCTAAACTTTTACCGTTGCAACTCATTGCAAATAATGCGCGCAGCTCCAAGAACGCTCCTATCACTCTCCAGTTGTCCATAGCCATAACACGCCTGGTAACCACCGCAGACAGCGCTCCCTTCTCCCATACACAAAAACATTAAGCCTTGAACCACAGCCAGTATTTTGTTCTTCTGCGACACACACAAATCTTGAAATGCATCTGAAAGTAATTTTTTATTCTTGCCAGAGACATTGCACAACGTACAAACGAGAAAGCGAGAGCTCCCCAATTGCTTATTATGCAGATGAAAGCCAGGACAACCCAGATTACTGATATTAACTCCTTGAGGACCAGGCCATTTTGAATAATTTTTGATTTTGCCGCTTTGCATTCTGACGGCCTTAAAGGGGTTGTCCACGACCGGACAACCGAGGACCTAGCCACGGGATGGGTCATGTATATATGATCCGGACCACGCACCAATCAGCTGTTTCCAGCTGCCTCCGGATGTTTTGAACAATACGAAGTAGTTGGAGCCGGAAGCAGACGGCTCCGCCCACTGCATAGCAGCCATAGTGAAGAACAGCATCTCTGCTCCTATACTACTTTTCTTTAGTTTGATTTTTTTTTTCTTTAATAAACCTACGGCTCACACACTTAGATCAAAATGTGCACTAAGAACCGCACTATTGTAAGTAGATTCAGCAGGAATGCAGATTTATTTATATTTAGTGCCATTAGTGTTCACAGTGTGCGGTGGCCATTCTCTTGTGTGCTGTATATTTGCAGTCACAGGCGTTCTTGCACCTGCATACGCGTTTTGTTTCATTTTGCTGGAATGTGCTGTTCAAACTTTGGTGTTTTATGGTCAGACAGCCCTTGGTTTCTTCCATGGTCCCTGGACTGTCTGCCCATACAAGGTACGGGGGTCCTCATCAGGTCACAGGAAATTTCTGAGATCATATCAAATCTCAGTCTCTGTCTGCCACAATCGTTTATAATTATTATAACTGGTGGAGTGCAGCACGTTACTTTGCCACTAGTGTCATTATGGACGTCGTCATGTCTGCAGGCACCAGCAACACCACATACACTCTGAATCCTTCCAAACTGCCCATTTAAAAGAAAATCTGCCAGATGTTTTACAGCCTCAGAACTGCCATAGGGGAGGGGGGTGGCATTAGAAACCTACCATTTGCCCCGATAAGTTGCATGACCAAGAAATCCTTGTTTAATTCCCCAATGTGGTGGTCGCAAGTGCCACTCTCTGCTCTGAGTGACGGCTTTAGTAACCAATCAGGGGACTGCCAGAGCGGTCACTAAGAGCAGAAGGGCGGAGCTTGTAGCGCACAGTGAGAAGCCCGGAGCACTTACACATCAAGTCCCGCCTCCGTGACCGCGGCGCCGGGGGAATTAATCATTGATTTCTCAGCCATGCAACTTGCATGACCAAGACAAATGGCATGCTTCCAATGTCCTCCCCCTCCCCTATATCGCTCGGTCAGTAGTTTTGAAGCCTCAAAACGGTACAATTTTCTTTAACATAAGGAAAAGATGACAGCATTATATAGTATTAAAGGGGTTATCCAGGGAGAAAAAAAATGTTCTCCAAATGAAAACAATGTTAAATACGGGCACACTTCCTAATGTACACGTCTTTGCGGTAAGGTGTCGTTTCTTCGTTTAACAATATGCTGCTGGGTCACCGGAAGTCCTGTAATTCTGTCTGAAGAGATGACGCGCTGACACAAGCCCACATGACCGAGCGCGGCCTCACCACTAGACGTGTCATCATCCCACGTAACCACTGGGGGGGGGGGGGGGGGGTGACACTGATGTCCCTGCAGAAGTAAGCCAGCCCCCTTCTTCAACAGCGGCATCTCTGACTCAGTTTCACAGCACTTGCGCATTGTAATAGCTCGCAAACCTGAATTATAGTATGTCGCTAGCTATTCGCTATCGCACGCTACTCACTGATTCACCAATGGAAAAAAACGTTTCTATTATTGGGGGCACTTGTGGCCATTGTGAAAGTAGTGCTGTGTGTCTCAGAGCGCCGGGAATGCAGTAAACAGTATTTTGTGTAGGCGGGGACACACATTAGATGGCGGAACGAAGTGCATGATGGGATCTGTAGTTTACTGAGCACGCAGAAATGACAAGTCCCGCCTATTATCCAGAAGTCTGTCAGCGGCTCCAGCATTACATCGGGGATGGGGGAGTGACACTTAAATGTGTTTTAATTGGGGAAAAGTAGTTTGATCTTTATATAAATATCTTTAGACATAAATGTTTGCATTTGTGTTTTTCCACTTGCTCGTTTCCACAGTGCAAACAAATACTAATGAAAGGCACCCCAACAACAAGTGATAAAGCAGAAATGTTATGAACAGACGCTAGCTAGACGAAGATTTTTTTAGCTGTGACGTTTACTGCTATTCAATTAGACAAAAGGTCTGGTCACATCATGGAAAAGCTTCTATGCTAAAACTTAAAAGGCGCGTCTTATATTTATATAAATTTTCACAAAAATTGGGTAGCAGGGCACCAGACTACAAAAAACAAAAACAAACACACTTCGGCTCCTAAGTGTAAAGATAAGAGTTTGTTTTGGTTAATACTTGGATTCCCCCATAGTGCCCTGTTCACACTGAGTTTTTTTGCCGCGGAAACCGTGGCAAAAACCGACCAAAATTGACTCCCATTGGAAGTGGAGGCATTTTTTTTTACCGCGAGCAAAAAAAAAAAAAAAAAAACCTCACTGGAAAAAGCAACGAACACTATCCTGACGCGTTTTCGGCCTCAAAAACCCCATTGAAATCAAGGGGAGACGGAAATACACTATTTTTGCTCGTTTTTTGGCACAAACGCTCGCGGTTATTCCATCTTTCTGTTGGAGATCGCTTACAAAAAACAAAAGTGGTGAAAAAAACACTTCAAAAAGAACGGAGCTGATTTTTTCCAGCCAGAATTTTCTGCCTGTGTGAACATACCCTGAAACAATTCTGGTACATGTTTCCTCAGAACTTTGTATTGTGCTGTTCCTCCTCCTGGAAACTAACGTATAAATTTACAACTAATTGTTGTATTTCTTTCTTATATTTCCAAGTGAAAAACAGAACTCTGCCATTGTACTGTTCCTCTAAGAATTCATACTTCAGAATTGATATTTTATGGGGAATTCAAGTATTTACGAAGTCAGACGTGTTCGGATAGGTGACCGGTCCGCTTTAACATGTTATACAGGAGGTGTGCGAGGACTATGGTGAAATATTTACACACTCAACAAATGCATACCTTCTCAGGAATATCTTCCCATTTGCTTGGTGTATCCTTAATGTCTTTGTTTTCTACAACAGATGTGAACTGGGCTGCAATCCTTGAGAAACAAAATCCACATGAATGGACAATGAAAGAATAGTGAGATAGGACAATAGTCATGCTTACTCATAAGGCTTCGTTCACGTCTACGTTGGGGTCCCGTTCTGACTGAGGTTTCCGTCAGAACGGGACCCTGAGCAGACACCGACAGAAACCAGGGGTTTCCGTTTCCATCAAACTGTAGTTTTGCCGGAAGCAATAGCGTAGTCGACTACGCTATTGCTGCTCTATTGCTTCCGGCAAAACGACGGGTCCGAAACACAGACAAACTGAAACCACGGGCACCGCATACGTCTCCATTGAAATCAATGGTGATGGAAACAGAAACCTCTGGTTCCCGTTTGTGTCTGCTCAGGGTCCCGTTCTGACGGAAAGCTCAGACGGAACGTCACCCCAACGCAGATGTAAACGAGGCCTTAGCTCACACCTCAGTTACTTTTGAGAATTCCTGTAAGATAGTTGAGTTCTGCATTTACAATAAAGGAAGTAGTGCAAATTAGTGTGGGTAGTTTTGTGGTTAAAAGTCATATTCGGCATAGAGAAACATTATTAAGTAATTAAATAGACACTAAAGCTACAAATGAATAAGAGAGCACAGGAGATAAACTTGCCGCAGAATAAGGGGCAGGGCTTAATCTGTGTGTCCTATTACAGACAGAGCAGTGGGAGAGGCTTCTGCTGCAGACAGTTGTCTCTTAGCCAGACACAAGAATGTAAAAAGAGAAGGGAGGGATATGGCTGATCTCCCGGGAGACAGATTTTTTTTTTATATATTTCTCCGTTTTAATTGCAATTTGAGACAAAAGAGGATGAAAGAAAAGAAAGTTCAATGGAGAAATTGCTGCCATTGTTTATTTTGTGTGTATTTTCTACATTTAGGCTATGTTCACACAGAGTATTTTGGGGGAGGAATATCTGCCTCAAAAAACCGTTTGGAACTTTGAGGCAGATATTCCTCTCCCTGCACGCCGATTTTCGCGGCAATTATCGCGCCGTTTTTCGCCCGCGGCCATTGAGCGCGGCGGGCATAAAACAGCGAGAAATACGCTTTCTCCTGCCTCCCATTGAAGTCAATGGGAGGTCAGAGGCGGAAGCGCCCGAAGATAGGGCATGTCGCTTCTTTTTCCCGCGAGGCAGTTTTACTGCTCGCGGGAAAAAGACGCCGACGCCTCCCATTGAAATCAATGGGAGGTGTTCTCGGGCCGTTTTTGCGACGCGGTTTCCGCGTCAAAAAACTCGGCAAAATACCCCGTGTGAACATAGCCTTAGTGTTCCTTTAATTAGTAAGGTGGCCAAGGGAGTGTGAGCCTTTGTTGTGACACAACTCCAACGTATTCCTCTGTAGTCGATATATTATATACACAAGTGCTGTACTTTTGGAACAAACTAAAATCGGAATGGAAACTGGAGTGGTCTGATCGTGTGCGAGTATATTTAGCAAATTCTTTAGTGAAAAGGCAATTTCACAAAGTTGATGGGAATAAAGTTCGGCAACACTAACCAAACCTATGACAATCCTCACAAAATATTAGCATTCCGTGATTATTACAAAATGTTCACGTCTGTAAATCATTGCTTAAGAGGCTTCACAGGGGCGACTGACAAAACGCTCCATAAAGAACACAAAAACACCCAACTCGGGGTTAATAATACAGATTACTTACTTCTTCTCAGTGGTACTTTTCTTTTTAGAGTTTTTCTTCACTTTTATCCCTAGTAGCCATTGGAAGGACAAAAAAAAAAAAAAAAAAAAACAATATATAAGCAAACAGATACCTTTACAAACACTACTTATGCAACTTATGTTTTGGGGTTTACAACCAACTTAAGGAGGGTATTCCCATCAATGTCTGATAGATGCGGGTCCTAAGGGTGGGACCCACAATATGCTTTGGTTGGAAATCTTGATTTTTAACCCCTTAAAGTCCAAGCCATTTTTATTTTTCAGTTTTTCACACTCCGCCTTCTAAAAGTCATAACTTTATTTGGTCGACATAGCCGTTTGAGGGCTTGTTTTTTGCGGGACAAGTTGCAGTTTTTTATGGCACCATTTAATTAATGTACCAAGTAATGCACTGGGAAAGGGAAAAAAAAAATGATTATTTGTGGGGTGAAATGGAAAAAAAACAAAAGCACAGCGATGGCTAACTTTTTTGGGGGTTTCATTTTAACGGCGTTCAATGTGCGGTAAAAACGACCTGTTCACTTGATACAATTACAGCGATATCAAATTTATGTTACTTTTATGTTTTGCCACTTTTGAAAATAAACGATTGTTTTAGAAACTTTTTTGTCTTGTGTCAACACATTGAGAGACATACAGGTTTTATTGTTCCATCGATTTAGCGGTGTGAGGGATTATTTATTGCGGGGCGAGCTGTAGTTTTTGGGTACATGAGACTCTGATCACCTTCTATTCCATTTTCTTGGGGATTTAAGGCGACCAAAAAATAGCAAGTTGGGTGCTTTTAAGGTGTTCACCGAGCAGATTAAAAAACGTTAGGGTATGTTCACACGACCTATTTTCAGCCGTTTTTCGAGCCGTAAACGGCCGAAAAATCGGAAGCGTTTATCGCGGCCTTTTTTTACGCGTAAAAAACGGCCGAGAAAAAAGGAGTGCAGGACACTTCATGGTCCGTTTTTGGAGCCCTTTTCCATAGAATATTGAAAAAAAGCTCAAAAAACGGCCGTAAAAACGCAAGTGGCACAAAAAACATCTGAAAATCTGGAGCCGTTTTCCCTTGAAAACAGCTCCGTATTTTGAGACTTTGACTCTGCATGTGAACATGCCCTTATATTGACATAGTTCGGACTTTTATCGATACGGCGACAATTATATTAACTTATTTTTTTTAACATTACTTTAGGGAAAAAAAGAAAAAACATAACAAATTTTTTTATACTTTTCATTAGTCCCCTTAGGGAGATTTGAACGAGCGATTGTCAGATCGCTGAAACAATACGGTGCAATACTAAATGTATTGCAGTGCATTGTCATTTTTACAGGCTCCTGTTAAGCCCTGCCGGAGATAGGGCTTAATAGAGGCATGAAGACGGCAGACCTGGCATGACAACCATCTGCACCCAGCGATCCCGTCACGGGGGCCCGCCCTCTTTCTAACGGCTTAGATGCTGTGGTCAATATTGATCGCAGCATCCAAGTGGTTAAACGGCCACGATCACAGCGATCTCTATTCCTGGCTGTTAGGGTGAGGTGTCAGCTCTAACCGCAGCGTACGAAGCAGGCTTAGAGCGTGAGCCTGTTCCATACTTTAACCCTGCACAAGGTGCGTTAATGAGTTAAAAGGAAACGGTCAGCAGTTTTGAGACAGAGTGATACAGGGGAGGGAATTGTAAGAATACATTTCGTCTTAGTCACGCAAGTTGTGACGTTTGATTCTCCCAGCGCAGCGATCGCAAGTGTCTCTAAACCAGACCAGACCAGGCGGTGCAGGAGCACTTCCACATCAATTACCTGCCTTAGAGGCACTTGAAATCGCGGTGCCAGGGGAATCAAACATGGCAACTTGCACGACCAAGACAAAAGTTATGTTTATAGTGCCCTTCCCCTCCCCTATTTCGCTCTTGAGGCCTCGAAACATCTACCAAATTCCCTTCAAAAGTCGCACATCCCCAAGTTTACAGCATTACAGTAGACTGCGGAGCTGAAATCTCTGTTCCCTACTCGTTCACACTTTGATTACTTTTTTGCATGCCAAAAAGTGGAGCCTAGAGAGAGGTTGCCAAATAAATTAAAGCGTTATGCTTTTTAAAAGGAAAACCAAAAAAAAAAAAACATCAAAATAAAATGTGAAAAGGGTCTTCGTGTGTTTGTTTGTGGGGATTATTATTCCATTAGGTCTTCACACCTGGTACGGTTCAGTAGTCTGAGGTAAATAAAACAAAAATAAATTATATGCAACAACAGCAATACAGTGGCAATTCCGTAAATGTAGCGGTATGTGGGCTTGCTTTTTGCGGGACAAGACGTAGTTTTCATCGGTACATGGGACTTATTAACTTTTATTATTACTTTTTTGGGGGCAACGGAAAAAAAGTTGCAAACTCACCTTGCGGCTTAAATTACATGTTAGGTCTATTGTTTGGGTAATTACAAAATCGCTGTGATACCGTGCGTGTATTTTTTTTTTTTTTGCACTTCTACTAAATAAAACCACTCTTTAAAAGGAAAGTGTTTTTTTTTTTTTTTTTTTACTGTGCATCTTTATGAATACATTTTTATTTAACAGGAACTAATTATTTTTTCAGGCCCACCAGGGGACTTCACTATGCGATCCTTTGATCGCAGATACGCTTTATATACTTCGTATACCAAAGAATTATTGCCTGTCCGTGTAAAACTGACGGGTAATCTATTAGGCCATGACTCTAGAATGGCCTAATAGACATATGGCCAGGGAAGGCCTGGGGGCCTTTGTTAGGCCCCCCGGCTGCCATGGCACCCCATAGGACACCCGCAAATGCATTTGCAGGCCGCCGATGGGTGATTGAAAGAGCCCCCTCCCTCTGTAAACCACTTCAATGCCGCGGTCACTATTGACCTCAGCATTTAAAAGGGAACCTGTCACCAGCATTTCACCTATTGAACTCTCCTCATCCCTGGCTGGCCGCTACTGTCAAAAGTTCATTGCGGTTATCCCCTCTCCGAAACTCCTCCTCCGACCGTAAAGAACGGTCTGAAAATATTTTGTGCCTTGTATGGTAATAATCCGGCAGTCTCGTTCGTTCCACCCACCGCAGAAAACTGGCCCGCCCTGAATGCCAAAATTTCGGCATATGATACGAAGGATACCGTTCCCTGCTTCGTCCAGGGCCTCAAATCTAGTTGCGCCTGCGTCGCTATGGTGTCCCGTTGTGCACACGCACCAGAACAGGATTTCGTGTGTACAGGGGGGGGGAGGAGAGGTCGATCAAAAGGGTTCACTCGGAAAGGCTCGAGGAATGAAGATATGACTCTTTTTGAATGAAGAAATGAGTTATGCTCATTAGCATATGGCGCAGGGATAAAAAAAAATAAAAATAGAATACTAAAAGGTACCGAGCCTACTTAGAAGATTAATTATAGGTTACATAAGATATTTTCACCCACTTCCACCAGGTATTACTAGTTTAATAGGTTATAGGTTAAGGCTGGTGACAGGTTAAACAGCCACGATAGAAGGGAACTTCAAATCGCTACCATTAGAGCAGGAGCCCAGCGGTCAGACAGCCGAGCACCAGCCTGCCGGGATATCCGTGCAGGACTTAGGCTAGGCCACTGCCTTTTCACGGCAGCCTAGCCTAAGGCCCCTTAGTGACCGACGTGAGAAGGTTTATTGGTGGTCACTATGGGGTTAAGAGGCTAAAAGGTACATAAACGCTAAAAACAGTAGAAGTGCTGAACCCAATTAGTACACGAGGCCATACTAATCGATACGGCTTCTTGTTTCTATCCATTTCATTGAGAAATCTCTTAAGTAAGAAGAAACTAGAATACGTGGCGGACTGTTATAGAAAGGAATGAACACCAATATAAAGACGGTCACCTTCACTTTCTGCCGCCTCCATATGTTTGATGAATCTGGCGTGTTGCTGGATTAGGTCACGGATACCCTCAGGACAAAGTCTGCACAACTCCTGCGCCTTTTCATTTGATGAGACTGCATGTTCTGTTTCCCCGAGTAAATAAAGAGCTTCAGAGAACCGATAGTGGCCCTAAAAGAAGTCAAATAAATAACGTTCCATAAAGTTTGGTTACAAAACTTAAAATAGGTCACATGTATGGTGCATACTAATGAACAAATACATAATAAATAAAAGAATAAGTTTACACAAGAGCAGGACAAATCCTTTAAAAATGATCTTAGGCCCAGTTCACACTGAGGGGTTTTTTTACACTTATTTTGACGCGGTTACCACGTCTGAATCAGCGGCAAAAAACTGCCGTAACCGCCTCCCATTGATTTCAATTAGTGTCAGATTTTTTTCCCGCGGCTGTTTTTAGCTGCTAGCGGTAAAAAAAAAAAAAAAAAGCAGCATGCTCTTTCTTGCCGCGGTTCCGCCACTGACCCCCCCCCCCCCCATTAAAATCAATGGGAGACAGAGAAAGCGTTATTTACCGCGACAAGAATTTGAGAAAAAAATTTAAAAAAAACTGTATACAAGGCTTAAAGCGATCAACCAATTTAAACAGAGCAGAATATTTAGGCCTCATGCACACGACCGTAGTGGTGTGCACGGCCGCGATCTTCGGCTCGGGCAGCTGTGGAGTATCACCCGCGGGCTGCCCACAAATCGCGTTCCATGCTCATAGCCGCGTGAATTCATTTCTATGAGCCTGGACCGTAATAAGACATGTCCTATCTTTTTGCGGTCGAGGCTCCTGGGCAATGCACGGACCGTGGAAACCACAGTGGCGTGCATGGGCCCATTGAAATGAATGGGGCCGTAATTCACCCTCAAAAATACGTTCGTGTGAACGGGGCCTTAGATGACAGATCAGTTTTTGTAGTATGTTTTAAGTGTACATAATACATGTCAGTTATTTATATAACATACAGAGAACGGTCAGTATATTGCCTAGTCACATCTGCGTCCATCAGAGAAGAACAAGGGAATAACTGGAAGCACTGACGTAGTTGCACCCCTGACACCACCAGCGGCCGACGGAACCCATGACTAATGGGTTCCATCGGGGGGGGGATCTGGTTGGCATGCTGCGCTATGGTTGCCGGTATTTTTGGCAGAATCTGCGATGGGGGCCCCTAACGAAACCTCCAATGCAGATGTGAATTGGACCTAAGTGAGCGCTCAAGCATTGCAAATTGTTGTAGCCAAACACCCAGCTATGTGCCCTGACCAGTTCTGCAATGAAGAGGTTGTTCCAAGATTAATTTCTACATTTCCCAGTTAGATCAAACAAGAGAAAAATTTCAGTTGGAATCTTTGTAAAAGAAAATGCGGCTGTGCCGTTCTATACTTGTTACGGCGCCCCCTATTGGTATTGTAATTCTCTCTCAGAACGCCCACTTAATGCTTGCAGATGCCCAGTCCTCCCGCCCGGATCCTATTCTCACCGGCACTGTACACATGTTGACACTCAGAGGTGGTCTTGAAAGACAACAGGGGGCGCCATAACATGTATGAACGTTTTTCACGTCTGTGTGCTGTCCGTTTAAGTAATGGACTGCACACTGACCAATGCAATTCAATGGGCCATTCACACCTGTACTCTGTGAAAAACACGGGTGCCCGTTGCGTGAAACTCACCGCATGACCTATTCTGGTCCGTTTTTACATACCAGACTCGCCCATTAAAGAATAGTGTGTAAAAAAAACGGGCCGCACATTGACAACCTCTGTGTGCTGTGCGTTAATCACATCTGCAGAAGTGGAGGAAAAAAAAAAAGTAAAACCAGGAAGTGAAAAACGGAAACCACACGGACGCAACATGGAGAGTCATAGGTGTGAAGAACGGCCCTATTACAATTGAAAGATGGTTATATTTTGCGGGATCAGTAACATGTGATCGCACCGGCTGTGGTTCGCACGCGGTTTATCGGCAGGATCTGTTGCGGATTTGCCTGAAAATTCAGGGCTGACTGTTAGATTTTCGCCACGGTTATGCCCCATTCAATGGATCTAATCGGTGTGGGGCTACACGACGCGTTTTTTTTTGGTACGGAAACCACATTACAAATAGACGTCACTTTGTTTTCCACTCCATACACTGCGGGTGTCGGCTGTGTTTTACAGTTGACACCCGGGACTAACAGCTGGGAGCGGCGATCGCCCTGTTCCTGGCCGTTTAACCCCTCAAATGCTGCAGTCAATTGCAACCACAGCATCTGAGGCATGAAAAAGAGGAGCGGCCTCCACTGACAGCTCATCCCCTGCCCCGGCAACGCGTTCGGGGGCTGCCGATAGTGGTCATGGCAGCCCAGGGGCCTAATGAAGGCCCCCCAGGTATGCCTTTACTCAGCCTCTTAAAAAGAAGCCTGTAAAAATGACAATATACTGGTTAAAGTCCCCTATGAGAACTAATAGATTGTGTGAGGCCCCATGCAGACCACCGTAAAACCGCAAACCGTACCGCAGTCCGCGGTTTTACGGACCCATTCGGTTCGATTGGTTGGGGACACCTTTCCGTAGCGATACGGATAGGTGTCCGTGCCGGGATGTCCTATTTTTCGGGCCGTGCTCTTATACTTTGTATTGGAGCACAGCCCGAAAATGCGGACGGCCGTGCCCGCAATCGTGGGCTATGATTACGGGCACGGTTGTGTGCATGGGGCCTAAAACAAAAAAAGTTAAATAAAGTTTTTAGTAGTGAAAAAAAAAAAAACTTTTCCAATTTTTCCTCAAAAGTAATGTAGAAAATAAAAAAGTAAAACAAAGTTGGTATCGCCGCGTCCGTAAAACTCTGAACTACTACAATATAGCGTTACTTAACTCGCACGGTGAACGCCGTAAAACAAACCCAAAAAACTATGGAGGAATCAGTTTTTCCCAATTTCAGCCCACAAATAATATTTTTTCCGTTTCCCAGTACATTTTATGGTACTTTAAATGGAATCTACAACTCCCCCCGCAAATAATAAGCCCTCACTCCGCTCTACTGACGGAAAAATAAAACAGTTATGGCACTTAGAAGGCGGGAAGTGAAAAACGAAACTCAAAAAAGGCCTGTCCCGAAGGGGTTAATTGGCCGCGACATCGCGCAGGACACACAAACCTTCATTTTCTTGATCTTCTTCCTGGAGAGGTTCACGAGCTCCGCACTCACTTGCTCCGCCATATTATCTCATTGACAGCTCTGAGGTGAAGCGCTGACAGCTGATGGGCAGCAGGGGGTGACAGGCGAGCTGGGGGGGGGGGGCGCAACGAAGGGCGAGCTGCGGGGGACAGAGGATGGGAAGCTGCCGAGACGCCTCAGTAACTACACAGCCGGAACTTCTCCCATGTGACCCGCTTCCTGCGTTTTCATTGGCTGACGGGACACAACATGCCGTGCGAGGGACGAGCTACAGCGCCGACTGCCGAGGCCTGTCATGTGACCCGAGCCCGGCCTGCTCAATGGCTGAGCTGATGGCGGGAGAAACGCTGGCTTGCCAGACAACAGTTTGTAATGACAAAAAAAAGGCTGTCATGACACGCGTAGACTTTGGGTGGGAAATCTCGAAGCGGAACACAAAAGGAAAAATTTCTACATCTCTATTTTATTTAATACTTGGTTTAGCAATAAAAACACCAAAAACGGCATGTGCGATCCCAGGCGAAAAGCGTTTACACGTGTCATTTTTGTGGCGTTTATGGTCGCGATATCAAAAAAAATGTAGAAGCTTCTTAAAAAAAAAAACACAACTTTTTTGTAACAGAACGGCGTCTGTAAATACACTCTAATATCGACCAAAAAACGACTCAAATTCGCCACCGTTGTGGTCATATCGTGGTTTTTGCCAGGATTTTGGGAAAACATTACCAAAAATGTGCTCTGCCAAAAACATTGGTTCACAATTACGAATTGCGTATTTTACATCAAAGCGGAGGATATTTGGCGTGACCTGTGCCAAATTTATTAAAAAGGCGCTGCCTCTTAAATTTGGCGCTTTTTGAACTAATTTACGTATGTTAAAGCCAAACGTGCGTCATCATTTTGTGCCAATTTGACCGTCTCCTGGGAGACCAGCTTACTTTACTTACCACTTCAAATTTAGCAAGTGAGAAGCTGCAAAATTGGCGCACATTAGTCATAAAAAGGCGTCAAAAAAATTATGTAAACAAAGATAAATGTGGATCAGGTAAATATACCCTACAGGTATACTCACACGCTTAACAAAAAACGGCTGTAAAATATGGCGCCGTATTCAAGGGAAAATAGCTTCTGATTTTCAGCCATTTTTTTTACTCATGAAGCGTTTTTTTTTACGGCCGTTTTTGGAGCGGTTTTCTATTGACCCAATGAAAAAGTCTCCAAAAACGGCTCAAGATGCACTTTTTTTTTACGGGGCGTTTTAAAAAAAAAAACAAAAAAAAACAACCCGTGGGAACAGAACGCAATTTTTCCCATTGAAATCAATGGGCAGGTGTTTGGAAGGCGTTCAGCTGAAAATAGGCCGTGTGAACGTACCCTTAAGATTAGGAGAAAGCGCGAGCATTACGTAAACCGTATAGAGATGTAGAAACGCAGCAAAAGACTGGAGAAAACAATATCGGACAGACGTTTTTTTTGCGTTTTGGTGCAGTTCACAAATTTAGCATTGAGATCACAATTGCTTTTTTTTTTATTCTACTTAACGAAACCATTTTAGAAAATGTTCCCATGGCCCGAACGGAAATGTTCCTAGCGAAACGCGTTTAAAAAAACCCCACTTTTTTCTGCATTGAAGTCAATGGTCGCGTAGCCCAATATATTGGTGCCTAATATGCTAATTTTGAGCAAAGCTACAGAGAGGAGACCACCTCTCCCCTCAGTGGGCATTTCCTCCTCGATCACTGTGACGCTGTCCAATCAGAGAAGACAGCCTCACAGTGGCGCAGAATACCAGCTCTGATTGGACAGCGTCACAGTGGACAGCCTCAGTGGTGCAGAATACCAGCTCTGATTGGACAGAGTGAAGCAGAAGGCAACGCCTACTGAGGAGAGATGAATTCTCCTCCTCTCTGTACCTTAACTCAAAATTAGCATATTATGTGGTTTACCAAAAAAAAAGCCCTGACCGGTCCTCTTTAAGCCGGCCACACACATTAGATATAGGTCAGCCGAACCCGCCGATTTAGGCTGGGTTCACACAAGCACATTAACGTCCGTAATGGACGGACGTATTTCGGCCGCAAGTCCCGGACAGAACACAGTGCAGGGAGCCGGGCTCCTAGCATCATAGTTATGTACGACGCTATGAGTCCCTGCCTCGCTGCAGGACAACTGTCCCGTACTGTAATCATGTTTTCAATACGGGACAGTAGTTCCACGCAGAGGCAGGGACTCCTAGCATCGTACATAACTATGATGCTAGGAGCCCGGCTCCCTGCACTGTGTTCTGTCCGGGACTTCTGGCCGAAATACGTCCGTCCATTACGGACGTTAATGTGCTTGTGTGAACCCAGCCTTAGGCAGGACCAGTCAACTAATGTGTATGGCCGTTACCCAACTCTCCCCCGACAACGGCACAAGTCGGGGGATAGAAGGGTCGGGAATGTTTATTTTAAACATGTCCAATGCTTTTGTTCGTTCTCCCCGAGAACACACGCACGCTCAGCCGAACGAGCGCTCCGCCGACAGCAGTCTAAAATGTATTGCCAGCTTTAGACCGGGTTCACACGTAGCGTAAAGATTGCAGATTTTCCGCAATTTAGTTGCGGAAAACCGGCAGCGTAGTGGGTAAGATTTGAACAAATCTTATCCACACGCTGCGTAAATGAGTGAAAAAAACAAACAAAAAAAAAACGCTCAGAAATTGACCTATGGTACGTTTTTTTCAACCAAATCACTGCTTTTTTTCTTGTAAGTTCCTTCTCTAATTCAACGGGGGAGGTAAAACCCGCAACAAACAGATGTTGCTTTTTTGCTGCAGAAAAGCTACGATTCCGCTGCAAAAAACACAACTCAATTATTATTATTATTTTTTAAAATCTTATACTTACCCAGAATTCTGCGCTTGTTCGTCTTTACATCCCATGTGACCACTGCAACCAATCACAGGCTGCAGTGGTCACATGGGATGAAAAGTCATCCTAGGAGGCTGGGCTGCAGGATGCGTCACTACGGGGAAGTATGAAACTTTTTTACGTGCAGTTTTCTGCAGCGAACAACCCAATTTGGTGCGCTTATTGGACCAGAATTCCCTGCCGCGACCAGTGTGGATACAACGTGTGTTTTTACGCAGCGGATCCACCCGGTGTGAACATAATTCAGCGTGAAAACCGGTTTAGAAACGACCTTAAAACAAGGAAGTGAATGCAGATCATACCCACCTTTGGCCAGGTGTTCTTTAGTATAACTGCTCTCTTCCCATCACGTAGCGCCTTCCTACAATAGATTTTGTTTCAATTAAAAAAAAAAAAATGAAGACATCAGCATCACAACCTATAACAGAGCGAACTGCAAATAATAAGGGATTTATTGTTATGATGCAAATGTCAGACATGTAATATGTCCGAGCTCGTGAATCTTGCCATATATAGGTTTATAAATCTTTGAGGCCTTTTTTTTCTATCAATATTTCAGGATTTAATGAGGCTTTAAAAAGAGAAATTTTGATATTTTTTTTTTAAATGCTGTAGTGTAGTGGGCATGCTCTTTGACAAGTGCTGTAGTGTAGTGGGCATGCTCTGTGACAAGTGCTGTAGTGTAGTGGGCATGCTCTGTGACAAGTGCTGTAGTGTAGTGGGCATGCTCTTTGACAAGTGCTGTAGTGTAGTGGGCATGCTCTTTGACAAGTGCTGTAGTGTAGTGGGCATGCTCTGTGACAAGTGCTGTAGTGTAGTGGGCATGCTCTGTGACAAGTGCTGTAGTGTAGTGGGCATGCTCTTTGACAAGTGCTGTAGTGTAGTGGGCATGCTCTTTGACAAGTGCTGTAGTGTAGTGGGCATGCTCTGTGACAAGTGCTGTAGTGTAGTGGGCATGCTCTTTGACAAGTGCTGTAGTGTAGTGGGCATGCTCTGTGACAAGTGCTGTAGTCAGGGAGAGGGAGGAAGAAGCAGAGCCTCCTTCCTCACCTATTGTCAGTGGTACGATATTGTGTTATATCAAGTGGCGCCGCATCATGATTTGTTTTCACTTCCCTTTTGCCCCAGCTGTGAGACCCCCCTAAATCAACGCATCCGATTGCGACAATATCAAAAAGGGAATATCCGAAAGAAAGATTAACGCAGGATATCTTGGTTAAAACGCCAACTATGGTAATGTTGGTAACCTGGTAATGGTAATTAGGTAACATTTATAATCGTCCCGCAGTGCTAGCTGTATTTGTAATATACACATAAACATGACTTACCGATAATGCTCCAGACGAATAAAGCAGAGCGCTCGGTTACTGTACAAGATGTGATTATTGGGGCTTAAGAGAGGAAAAACAACAATATGTCATCTCCTGATCGGTCCAATAGAAAGAATTAAAACATTTTGGGCTGTTTATTACAACTCGTGCAAAGGAATCTAATTGGTTTCTATGGAGCAGATGCCCATAGCAACCGGATTTAAACTAATTTTTCAGAGGTTTTTGTTTTGTTTTTTGTTTTTTAAATGAAAGCTGCAACCAGATTGGTTGCTTTGGGCAACTGGTCCACTTTTCCTTTGCGCCAGTTTTAATAAATCGACCCCATTGTTTTAATCTCCGTTTACATCCATCCCTCTCTCTCATACTAGGAAAGTAGAAAAGTAAAAAGTTACCCGTATAGTACTGCTGCAGAGTAATACTCAATGGCACGGTCAAACTGTCCCCTCTCGAAGGCTGTATTACCGCAAAGCTTCTTTCTGTCACATTCCTGAAACATTGAAGGACAGCCATGTTGGAGTACAAATCTGAAATATTTTATATGTAAAATCATTTAAAACTACGATGACCTGTCACCTCTCCCGTCATGTCTGTTTTAGTAAATGCTTGTATTTTCCATAAAACAACAATTCCTAGAGCATTTGTTCATAGAACACTGCGTTGTGCAGTTCCTCTGTTATTCCTCCTGGAAAGTAGGACTAAAGTGACAACAGGACGTTACCAATCCTTTTGTCAGTAGAATGTGACATTGTCAGCACCGATTGGAATCAGAGAGTAGGAACACGCCCCATTGACAAGGAGTAATGGTTACAATTGTATTTATACATTTCCAGGAGGAACAGCAAGAGGATCTGCACAACACAAATCTAAGAAAATTTGCATAATTACCTCATGGGGATGGATTAAAATAGACATGTCTTCTTATTTTAGGAGATGGCACTTCGGTTCCATCTCATTTTTGACTGGTGCTAGAAGATGTATTTATATATTGGAATCAGGCCGGCCAATTATGACCTTAATCAAACACACGATTAATCGCACATACATCTCGAGCAACTATTTAGGCCACACCCCTTTTTATGTCACGCCCCCTATTTGCATGCTACACCACTGCATATAATATACCCCCTGAGCCTGCTGTATACTACTGCATATAATATACCCCGACACTGCCCCCACACATTATTTTGCCCCCATAGTGCTCCCCACATAATGCCCCCCATAACTGCCCTCCACACAGCATAATGCCCCCCATAACTGCCCGCCACACAGCATAATGCCCCCCATAACTGCCCTCCCCATAGCATAATGCCCCCTATAACTGCCCTCCACACAGCATAATCCCCCTATAACTGCCCTCCACAGTATAATCCCCCCTATAACTGCACTCCACAGTATAATCCCCCCTATAACTGCACTCCACAGTATAATCCCCCCTATAACTGCCCTCCACACAGTATAATCCCCCCTATAACTGCCCTCCACACAGTATAATCCCCCCTATAACTGCCCTCCACATTATAATCCCCTCATAACTGCCCTCCACACAGCATAATGCTCCCCTATAGATGCCCTCCACACAGTATAATCCCCCCTATAACTGCCCTCCACATTATAATCCCCCCATAACTGCCCTCCACACAGCATAATGCTCCCCTATAGCTGCTTTCCACACAGTATAATCCCCCCTATAATTGCCCTCCACACAGTATAATCCCCCCTATAACTGCCCTCCACACAGCATAATGCTCCCCTATAGCTGCCCTCCACACAGTATAATGACCACATAACAGACTTCCATGCAGTATAATGCCCCTATAGCTTCCCCCACACAGCCCAATAGTGCCTGATAAAAGTAATAACATACATACTACTCACCTATGCCCGTCCCAATGACGAGTTGAGGAGATCCCTCTGCTCCTCCGGTCTGTGCGGCACAGACAGGCGCAATGACGTCACTGCCTAGAGTCTGGCGATACACAGTGAATGGTAGAGAAGGGACCTTACAGTCCCCTGCCCTACCATTGGATTCAACTGTATCTGCGAACTCTATTTTATAAGTGTTGTCATTTAATAAAATTAGAATTTTTTTTACACTTTGAAATATTGGTAATAGTTTATGACTCCTTAGTTTCTTGTGTATTAATGTATCTGCGTCCTGAAGATGCAGATACAGTTTAAGCCTGGAAAAAATAAATTGATCAAACAAAAATTCGCAAGATGACGTCACTTAATTGCGCTGAACTTCCGTTTCTTTTTATTTTAGATTAATTGCCCAGCCCTATGTTGTAATGTTCAATAAAAACTACTTAAACCATGAAATAGACATGTCAGGAGAGCCAACAAGTGCGCTTTAAAAGGGGATGTCTCAGAAGACCATTCCTTCTTTAATAAGAAACCCAGACAGAGCGGCAATCGGCTGATCGACACGTCTGATTGCTCAAATACGGATAATGCCCTTTAGCCACTGTACTCACGTACATGCATAGCGGTCAAATGACTGGCCAGCCATGCAAGAGACTACTGGGTGGCAAAAGACACTCTCCGTTCTAGCTAAAAGCGCAAAGGACCCTCTATATGACCTAATGGGGAATATAGACAGAGGGTGTCTTATTGAGACAAGTCTTTAAAGGGAAGGTGTCGACATTTTTTTTTATAATATTGCTTTTAGTGTGATATTAAAATAAATTTTATTTATTTGTGTTCTACTTATTTTTTTTTTCTTACTTTTACTTCTCTATGGGGGCTGCCATTTTTTTCCCATCTATGTATGTGCCGATTAACGACACATACAGAGATGGAATACGGCACATACAACCCCATAGGGAATGCCAACGGGAGCCGTTCCATTCATTGCAGCGTACGCCGTCTGTGTGGGAACGGCGCATGTGCCGCTCCCACACAGACCAAAACTAAGCTAGTTAGCAGAGCGAAATCCGGCGCCATTTTCATGTGGACCGGAAGCTGCTGCCGGACAGTAAGATGACGACTTCCGGCTGCGGTTTCCGGCCGTATGTTCAAGGAAGCGAAGGCGCAAGGAATAGGAGCGGAGGTGGCAGGAGCAGGTAAGTCATGTTCATGTATGTGATGTGTGTATTATGTTCATGTATGTTCGTGTGATACTGTCTGCTGAGCCCTGTATCTAATCCTCCTACACTGTGCAGTCGCACAGAAAATGGCGGCACACAATGTAGGATGTTTGAAGATTCAACCCCCTCCTTCTCCTGGCACTAGCCGGAATAAGGGAGGGGGGATTGTGTGAGGACACTAGAGTGAGTCTACCTCAAATTTGCAACATAAAGCAATGAGGTTGCTTTACCACAGTGACCATGCTGCAACTTTGGGAACTGCTCCCTCTAGTGACCAGCACATGGAAACGTTATAAATTAGAATCTAATTTATAACATTTCCTGACTTGTGAAAAAATTCAAAAAATTAAAACAATGTTTAATCACTCAAATAATAACTAAAAAAATAATAATTTCTAGCGACACATTCCCTTTAATAGTGGCCATATAGATAACGGTTTCACAGAAATATTACCAAGAAACAACTGAACACTTAAAGGAACACTTCGGGCTAAATTGACATGCCGTGTGCTGCCTAGTGCAGGGGCTTCGGGGCAGTGCATGACAGTGATTTTTATATAAAAAAAAAAAAAAATGATGTCCCGCATCACCCGCCACAGGCCCTACACTAGGCACAAGACATTTCAGCGTTGGAAAAAGGCTTTGCAACTATGGCGCAGTTACGTCACTGTCGTACGGACACATCTCCCTGCTCTTACCTCGTCACATTTTTCACACGAATGCATTTTTAGTTTATCAGTCATTCGACAGCACTCCTCCCCCATCTTGATTAATAAAAAGGAATCTATTGGTTTTATTAAAAAAACACAAAAAAAACAAAACAGTCATTTAGAGTGTACATCACCACGCCGGTCAGATTTTATGATTTTATTTTATTTAGCAGCTTCATTACTTACATTGGTAAAAGAAAGTGAAAAGGGCTATATTACGAAGACGTTCCTGCGAGTCTGTGATTTTTTTATACGTAAGTTGGTCTCCAGTCGTCTGCACCCAATGTAAAGCTTCAGAAATGGCAATTCTGTTTCTAGATCTAGGCTGGAAAATTAGCAGAACAGTAGATTTCCCTTAAAGGGGTATTCTGGTTTCAGCTAATCATTGTAATTCTTTAGACATTTTTTTCAATCAACTCCTCAAAAGTTTTTACAATCCCAAATACACCAACTAATAGACCGTCAAATCCCCACTTTTGCCAACAGCAGTTCTATTTTCCCATGAATGTTACTTACTGTGTCCATGAGATGTCCTATTCTCAGTACATCGTCAATAAAGCGGGGACTATTCTGAAATGAGAATAACTCCGGGTCAGTACTCCGCCAGCCTTACACATACATGTAGTTACATAAGCGTACATTTCGATATGCTACATGTTATCTATAGAGTATCCTTAAGATAGATCATATGTATTTCTTTATATACCTATCACCACACACACACTGCATACCGTTGGTGCCTACGTCACTTTTTATTCTTTAGGGCAGCAATTACCTACCCCTTTTATTACGTAGGGATCATCTGCCTGACGTTCTCCCATCCCGGGTTACCCTTTACTGACATGGATCAGTCAACTCCTATCGCACGTCACATACTCCCACCTCTAGTGCTGAACATTGGGACACATTTAACAAAAACGTGCACCGATCTCAGCACCACCAATGTGAGGGTAGAGAAAGCATTAAAGGGTTAATCATCACAGAAAACCTTTAATCTGAGAGCCGCAGGCTACCGGGACCCCCCCCCCCCTCCCCCTGCTGCTCATTTCCCTGCATTCAGATGAATGGCCAACCATGGACAGCACAAGTCCGCCCGATCTGCTGCTGGTCAGAGGATCTCTAGTCTGAGAGGGGAGTCCCGATGGTGCAACCCTTTTAAATTGCTTGTTTTGCCCCCTACCCAGTGAACATCATCCCCACTTTCTGACAAGGTTCCAGGAAACCACAGATTTGCACAGGACGCTGGTTGGGAAACACAGGTCAAGAACTGGTCTAACCATTGACCAGCTGAGCGAGCGATAAATGGGATTTAAAATTTGATTGAAATCACCATTGGGTTACAAAGTACTCACCGCCACTTTCTTAAAAAGATCTGCAAGATTCTCTAATAGTTCAACGTAATTCAAGTCTTTCATGGACATATCTACATTTGTAATAACCCTGAAATAAAAAAAATAAACACTAGAATATCGAAGGCAGCCCCGGGTGGTTTAGTGGTTAACACTTTATATTCCTGGAGGTTAACGCTAGATTCACACCAACGTGTCAGTTCTGCGCACGTAAATAACGCAGCGTTTTACTTAGGTTGCAGTTCCGTGTACAGCGGGTCACGCGTTTTTGACGTCAGCAAAAAAAAACCTGAATGAGGTTTTTTTTTCCCCCCCTCATTTCCTTAGCAAAATTCCCCCCTCATTCCCATTAAGGGATAACTTTATTTACACCTTTATTTTTTACTTACAACGTATTAGTATAATCTATTAGCATACGAGAGTGCGCTATGTCACAGCACATAGTGTGCCCTAACAGCAGGCATACTGAGCAGAAAGCCTTGGGGTCCTTTGTAGGTCCCCAGAGCTGACTGCAGAGGCATTCCCTGGTCTTTGATCGCATTATCAGGTTTCCAGTGACACCATCAAAGAGGGGAGTTCCCTGTGATCATGCTGCGGTCAACGACCACGGCGATCAAAGGGTTAAACAGCTGGGGTCGGACAGATTTCCGATCCCAGCCGTGTTCAGCGGGCTGCTCTAAGATCAGGAGCGCTCATCAGCCTTTTCTAACACGACGCCAAAAGACGAAGCACCTGCACCGCCTTCCGCCAAAAGACGGCGGGCGGTCGTTAAGGAGTTAAAACAATAAGCCAAACAAAACACCAACATAAAACATATAGGGATACAGCTGCACAAATTGTGTAACAGTTCTGGAGAGGAATTTCTTGCAGCTTTGAGGTTTTCTGGCCTGGAAAGCTTCTAGGACACAGATCGATGGCGGACTGATGAGGAGAGCAACTCACCTGGGCTGGCACGGGCTATTTTCAGGGCCACTATTCAGGATTGGTGCCAACATATAGACTTTCATTATATCACAGTTTATTTTCATCTCCTCATAGGAAAGAGAAAGCCAAAATCCAACTGGATCTACTGTTTAACCAAACAGGAGAAAAAAAAATGTCAGTATGCCTTCATGGTTTTTTTCTTCTTTGTGAAACAGGGATTGTAAGATTATATATATTTTTTTTTAATCTTGACCTGTGTCTGGTATTGCAGGTTAACTCCATATAAATAGTGCAGCGCTACAGGAACGGGTGATGTACAGGACATATACTTTTCAGAATAAGCGGTCATATGATTTGTAGTCTGCATTTTTTAGCGGTTTTCCCATCTGCAGGCTCTCTCTAGTTCTCAGCTTTATCTGAGATAGTAATTGGACCCTAACTGCGATCATGTCTTCTATACACAGCACACACAGAGATATGAGGGCATGATTCTCCTCTTCTATCACATATATAGAAGCTGCAGCATGGAGATTATACTGCAGTAATGAGCAGTGTAGCTGTGAATCCAGCACTGGGGTGACGTAACACTTAGGGGTATGTTCACACGGCCTATTTTGAGCCGTTTTTCGGGCCGTAAACGCCCCGAAAAATGGCTGAAAATACAGGGGCTGAACGCCTCCATACATCTGCCCATTGATTTCAATGGGAAAAACGGTGTTTCGTTCCCACGGGGTATTTTTTACACGCCATTTTTAAGAACGGCGCGTAAAAAAACGCCCCGTAAAAAGAAGAGCATAACACTTCTTGAGCCGTTTTTCATAGTCTCCGTAGAAAAAGAGTGCCAAAACCGGCCGTAAATAACGCATTAAAAAAAAAACACCTAATGCCTAAAAACCAGCTGTAAATCAAAGGCGGTTTTCCCTTGAAACCAGCTCCGTATTTTACAGCCGCTTTTTATTTAGCATGTGAACATACCCCAATTAGAAGATGCAGCATCATGTGTGTGTTTCTCTGCCTGTCCCTCACTCTGCTTCTTCTCCCTCATCTCAGACTTCTGTTGGCAGCCGTTACCTGATCCCTCAGTGAGCTGATAGTCCATCTCGTCTTGAGGAGACGCATTTAGCAGTAAGTTCAGAGTAAGGCTACATTCAGACGAGCCTAGCTAACCTCGGACGTGAAAAACTGAAGTTTTTTTATGCCCGAGGTGCACCCGTGCGGGACGCGTGGTCACGGATCCCCCATAGACTAGATCCCCCATATGTCCTATTTTTTTCACGGGCCCTTCACATGCTCTGTTGACGCAAAGGTCGTGCGAACGTCCCCATTGAAATACATGAGTCCGAGGGGGTCCTTTACTCAGGATTCTCATCTCATGGTCAGAGAGGAGAACAGTTACGAGGAACGTTTGGAGGATCAATCCTGACTTACAAAGACAACCCATTGATATGAATGAGCACTGTGTAATACTTAATTTCACCTGTGGTGGCGCTGCAAGAAAATGTAGCACTTACTACCAAGTTTCTCCACAGATTACAGCTGATCACTGGGGGTCCCAGCAGAGGACATTTTGTGATCAGCTTATTGTCATCTTACAAGTAGGGATTGTCCAAAGAGGAGAAGCCCTTTAAACTCAATAATAAAATAGAAAGCTCCCTCTGGTGGTGGCTGCAGGCAGCCAGATCATCATCTTAAAAATCTATGCATAGAATTTGGAACTCTTTATCAGAATAACTCTGCTCCAACCGATGTAAAAATATATTAAGAAATTAATCAGCACAGAATTTGCACCCAAACATGACATGGTGTTAAATGGAGACAATTTCTTGTAAGCAAAGATCGAAGATCTAAAAATAAAATAAATAATGATCACCTCTATCAAGTCTGTGAAGGCCCCTATAATGAGAAACCCTTTTATGATGCGATCTATATTTAACGATATTCGCACAGTTCCTAACACCCCCCACCACTATTCTACACAGGAGATGAGACATTACCTTTTGTAAAAATGTCAATAACAGGAACTTCTATAAATTTGTCATGATTCTGCAATAAAGAAGACATAAAATCAGAAAATCATCAATTACAGAACAGGGTTTAATAACGGACAAATATTATATCTATGACTTAGGCCTCACGCACACGACCGTATTACAGATCAATTACACGGCACCCATAGAAAAGGCATTACTGTACAGAGACCCCATACTGTGGCACAATGCACTGCCCACCTCACCAGGTACAACAGGAGTAGAGGACCCTCCGAGACCCACCACCTATCAGACGTTTATGGCATTTCCCACGGATATGCAATAATTGTCTATGGTGGGAATACCCCTTTAAAGAAGTCCTAGTAGCGCTCCTGACAGGTCTGGTTTAGTAAATGTTTGTCTTTCCCAGAATATAATAATGCTGGATAATTTTTTTCTTTGGACTCTGCATTGTGCCGTTCCTCTGTTATTCCTCCTGTCAGTAGGGTGCATCCCTACACAGACACTGTCAGCACTGATTGACAAGACGAATGGCAATACTCATCAGTGACTGCATCCAGCAATATTGACTAGATTCACACGACCATAGCACTTGGACACCCCCACCCAACCCCCCTAATTGAAACAACCTTAAGATCCAAATGTAGGCGTATTCACTAGTGTGAAACAAAGTCTTAGGTTAACCTTCTGACTCCTCATAGGCTCAGGCTAATGCTGTCCCTCCACCATGCTTTACACTGAAGCCACATCTAAGAAGGCAAAATTGCAGGGCAAACCACAAGCCCACCATAAGGAGACAATCAGGAAATCAATGCATAGGAAGTGGATTTTTATTTCATCAAGATGACCTGACATTTCACAAACTTTCAAATTTAGATCGGCTACTCACCCTGTTGCATTTGCCCGGTATAAGTTGGGTAGTGCGCATGCCAAATTCGGAAACACCAGTAAACATGGCTAAAATAAAACAAAACACATATATAAAAGTATGCAAGGGATCTACAGAGGGAGAGCTACAGGCAGATATATTCTACAATGACATGTGGAATATGTATATTATAGATCATTGGCTTTGGACTTACATAAGACGCTGTTCGGTGAGTTTTCGGAGCGCGAAACGCGCGTATTACGTTTCAAAATATACTTGAAATATGCCCGCAAACCGCTTCTCATTCATTTCAATGGGAAATACTCTGAGTAGTTCACATGAACAGTATTTTTACGCTGCTTAACTAAAACACGCCTCGTAAAAAAGTAGTGATACTTTTTCTTAGAACTCTGCATTATGCCGTTCCTCTGTTATTCCTCCTGGAAACGTATGAGCGTATTTGAAAACTTCCGTAATACGGGTCCATAAGAAGGATATACTGTGGATGATTTTGCATTAGTATGGCATCCGTATTACAGATCCGTAATACTGACGAGCTGACTTCTAGGAAGATAATTGAAAAACCGATGACATATGGACCAAATATCGATGCATCCGTATTTTAATCGTTCTACAAAGACTTCTATGGGCAATTTCCCTCCGCAACACGGATGAAAGTAATGCAAGCTGCGTTTTTTTAAAAGATGCGCATAGTTTATACACCCATGTGATTAGCCTCATTCATTAACATTAGCCCCACATTATGGACCACAATAAACTGATGGGATACAGATGTAAAACGTGCACGTCTGAAATGAGGCCTCATAGTACAGCGCGATACACGATTCTCTACTGATTTCAGTCACACGGCCGTATGTAAAACGCGTCTGGAGGTTCTCCCCACTGAATTTCCTGTCACTGAGCCCATAGAAGACACTACAATCCGCCTCTCCCTAGACTGAAATAGCTGATAACAGGGAACAATTGATTCAACCGCACAGAAAATGAAGACTCAGTGGATTGTTATTAAAGTGTAGCTAAACGTTTGACAAACTTAGTGACATGTCAGAAGTTTGGATTGGTGGGGTTCCGAGCACTGAGACCCCCACCAATCGCTAGAACGAAGCAGCTGAAGGGCTCGTGTGACCGCTCAGCCGCTTCGTGTCTGTTCTGCTTTTTCCGGAAAGCCGATGTATCGGAGTACGTGCTCATAGACTTTCTATTGACTCCGTACACCGATACATTTATTACCGGATAAAGCCAAAACAGACACCAATCGGCTGAGCGCTCACAGGAGCGCTTCACCTGCTTCGTTTTAGCGATTGGTGGGGGTCTCAGTGCTCGGACCCAGGGGCGTAGGTAGGGGGGGCAGGCGGGGCATGTGCCCTGGGTGCAATTTAGAGGGGGGCGCAATTTATAGGACACAGGTACAATTAGAACCAATGAATGGCCGGGTACGTTCTGTGTCCGGCCATCAATGGCGGATTATCATGGTACATAGTAGTTTCGTCGTGATTTTGCCACGAATCTTGTCAAAACCCGCGACGAAACTGCATTGTGTATGTCATGCAAAGGGACCTTTAGACATAAGGTCACATGACCTCATCTCTGAAGTTTTTACTATTGCTTAGAGACCTGCTGGTCACATGACCGCAGGAGCAGCAGCAGCGGCGCCACAGAGAAGGCGCCACAGAGAAGGCGCCACAGAGAAGGCGCCACAGAGAAGGCGCCACAGAGAAGGCGCCACAGAGAAGGCGCCACAGAGAAGACTGACTAAGTATAAGGGGATTGATTTGTTTAATGGGTCTGTATTTAGGGGGACTGTATTTAGGGGTCTGGTGTGGGGTCATTATTAGTTTAGGGGGTCAGGTCTGTATTAAGGGAGTCAGGTCTGGGGTCATTATTAGTTTAGGGGGTTTGGTCTGGTGTCTGTATTTATTCAGGGTGCTTGTTCTGGGGTCTGTATTTGTTTAGGGGGGTCTGGTCTGGGGACTGCAATAGTTTAGAAGGTCTGGGGTCTGTATGTATTCTATGATCTAGTCTGTGGTCCAAATTTATTAGCCTGAGTAAAAGGGGTTGTCCGGGCACATCGATAGGTCATCAGTATAAAAAACGGTCTGTGCCCGCACCACCCCTTTAATGTATGGGCCTGGGCCTTGGTGTCTAAATTTGTGTGTTTCTATAGGGGCTGGAAATGGCTGCAGAATTGATGGGCAAAGATGTCTCATCAGGCGAAGTCGCCATAACGATCTGCGTCACATGGAGAAGAAAAGAAACCGGCTCCCATCAGAGAAGACGTCACTGGATCTATAGGGGATCTCCTCTCCTGACACGTCTCTTGCAGGTAATCCTTGTATTCTACATATCTCTGTGTACCCAGAGCTAATAGACAAATGCGTGTTACCATTCACATTGTCAGGAGGATGTGTCCCTACACAGTGTGATACTGTCAGCGATGGTTGGAGACTGTCAGTATGTAGGGACACAGCCCTTTCACAAGGGGAATCGTAACACTCATTTGTCAATGCTCACACAGAAAGGTGGTGTTCACTATAGACACGGCAGAGCGGCGGTGGAGAGAGGGGGCCCAAGCTTGTGGAACAGCCCAGGGCCTATGGTTTACTTAATCCGCCACTGCCGGCCGTTCAGTGCCTTTCTACGAGTGAGGTGGCGCGATACTTTGCGCCGCTTGCGTCGTTGAAAGGCACTGATTGACATGGAAGCGTTCAACCCCAAGAGACCTGCGCAGAAGAGAGCAGGTCTCCATTGCTGCCAGACGGTGTGGGAACGGGATTAAGATGAGTTTGAATAGTTTGTTATTTTATCGTAATAAAAAAGTGGGGGGACTCTATCTACGGTGGGGGGGCTTGTTCTATGGTGGGCTATATGTGGAGCACTATAAACAGGGGTGGACTATATCTACAGGGGCGCTATATACAGGGGTGTGCTGTGGAGCACTATATACAGGGGTGGGCTATATCTACAGGTGGGCTATATACAGGGTTGGACTATACGTGGAGCACTATATACAGGGTTGGGCTATACGTGGAGCACTATATACAGGGATGGGCTATATGTGGAGCACTATATACAGGGTTGGGCTATACGTGGAGAACTATATACAGGGGTCGGCTATCTGTAGAGCACTATAGGGGGAGCTATATGTGGGACACTATACAGGGGTGGGCGTGTGTGTGTGTGTGTGTGTGGGGGGGACACAGTGTATGGTGCTATTATAATTAGAGGTGCAGTGTATGGCACTATTATATTTAGGGGTGTAGTGTGTGGTATAATGAGAACTTTATCTTTATTTATAGGTGCAGAAATGTTGGTAAAGTGAGAAGCTGAAGACATCTGAGCGGCAAACTGCAGAAATGGGCTGTGACCGGGAGAAGTCATCATAGAGGTCTGGACCGGATGGAGAAAAAGAACTAGAATCTGAGACGTCAACGGTGAGTCACTTAAGGTAAATGTTTATTCTGCCTCTAATCAGCACTGTAGTCACTGTATGATCTGCAGTGAGATGATGGGTGGTGTGATTATGATATGATTTATTTTTTGTGAAACAGCATCTCCCAGCATATCCTCATTATTGTTCGGGCCATGCTGGGAGCTGGAAACAATTTAGTGTGAATCTATACGTCAGAGGTTGCACTAAATTGAGCTGTATTTGTGCTGGTGCTGTGTATATGTACTGAGCTTGGTTCTGGTGCTGTATAAATGTACTGAGCTTGGTTCTGGTGCTGTATAAATGTACTGAGCTTGGTTCTGGTGCTGTATATACGTACTGAGCTTGGTTCTGGTGCTGTATATACGTACTGAGCTTGGTTCTGGGGCTGTATATATGTACTGAGCACTATTCTGGTGTGGTGTATAGAACTATATTGCTTGTAAAATGCAAGTTACTTAAGTTACATAAAAAGAAATGTGGAAAAGAAATGACACGTCGATTGGTAGAGAAAACAAACACGGCGAGGGGGAAGGAGATGTCGGGAAAGAGGTTGGGGGGGGGGGGGGCGCGCCATACTGAATGTTTGCCCCGGGTGCTGGAGAACCTAGCTACGCCTCTGCTCGGACCCTCACCAATACAAACTTATGGCATGTCAGAAGTTTGTCAAACGTTTAGCTGCACTTTAAAGGGGTTTTCCATCCCCTAAAAATTGCTGGCCTATCCCCAGGATAGACCATCAATAGCTAATGGGTCGGGGTCAGATAGTCGGGACCACCGCCGATCAGCTGTTTTGAAGGGGCCGCAGCACTTGTACGAGAGCTGCTTCACCCTTTGTTTCTAGTTGCTCACACTGAATCATCGACACAGAAGTAGCGGCGATTCACCGGTGTTCTTCCATTCACTTCAATGGTAGAATGCAATATTGTGAACCGCCGCTATTGCTGTGTCGACGACCAGAACACCTCCCTTTAGGGTCAGTTCACACAGAGTTTTATGGCACCGATTTTGACGTGGAAGCAGTGTCGGAATCCGCACCAATAAATGGCCAAAAATCGCCCCCGTTGATTTCAATGGGAGGCAGAGGCGTTCTTTTCCCCGGTGGCTTTGGGCTGCTGAGGGAACAAGTCCTTTCTTGCCTCTGTTTCCACCTCTGACACAGAAAAAACGGCAGCGCTCGTTTCCAAGCGTCTTTTTCCCATGGTTCTTACATTAGCATTTATAGCCATGTGCGAAAAAAAAAGCAGCGAAAGCCGTGTAAAAAAAAACAAAAAAACGCAGACGCGTTCAAACACTGCCCCAAAATTCCTGTTCACACAGTTTTTTTGCAGGCGGAAAAATCTGCCTCAAAATTCCTTCAGGAATCTTGAGGCAGATTTTGACCTGCCGGCAAATTCCTGCCACAATTTTCGCCTGCGGCCATTGAGCGCAGCAGGCAAAGAAACACTTTCTCTGCCTCCCACTAATTTCAACGGGAGGTCAGAGGCGGAACCGCGGCATGCCGCTTTTTTTCTACAGAGATCAGCTAAAAACCGCTGTGGAAAAAGGCGCCACCACCTCCCAATTAAAACAGGAGGCGGTTTTCGGACATTTTTTTTTGCAGCTGATTACAACAAAAAAAAAAAAAACTGAACTGGGCCTAGGCAGATATTTTCGGCCGGCAAAAAAACTCTGTGAACAGGGACTTACATCTCAGTCAGAACAGGGGGTCTAGGGGTTCCCCGGGAATAGAAAAATTGTTCAGGGGTTCCCCCATGTTTATAAGGTTGGGGAACAATGCTCTAAGTTGTTACGGAGCCATACTAGAGCATCCATAGGCGCCGTTCATACGTGTCGGAAGGGAAATAGATTTTGGCACAAACTCACATCAAATCCAATGACAATCCACGCCGATTTTTGTCTGTGCTGCAAGAATAAGCAGCATAATACTTATTCCCGATGACTCCACACGGAAAAGCCGCCCGATCAGCCGCATTAAATGGGACTAATAAATACCTATACTGATCTAGACCAACGACAAACGTCTCAATAAACGTCCGCACGTATCAAAGAACTAGAAACTCAATACCCATAACTGTATGTGAGGACATTTCAAACATCCAAAAAGGAGGAAACAACACAAAGTACAAGTAGGTACCAGGCAAAAATAGAAATACTTTATTATAATCATAAAAACACATTGGTCATCAAGACCTACCTGACAACTAAAATACAATAGTGTGGAGATAGATGAGGACGGCACAAGTAACATGCACTTAGCATATAAACATCATAGGATGTAATGTCATTCAAATGGACATGCTGTATATGCATGAATTAATTTAAAGAGGCTCTGTCACCAGATTTTGCAACCCCTATCTCCTATTGCATGTGATCGGCGCTGCAATGTAGATTACAGTAACGTTTTTATTTTTAAAAAACGAGCATTTTTGGCCAAGTTATGACCATTTTTGTATTTATGCAAATGAGGCTTGCAAAAGTACAACTGGGCGTGTTTAAAAGTAAAAGTACAACTGGGCGTGTATTATGTGCGTACATCGGGGCGTGTTTACTACTTTTACTAGCTGGGCGTTCTGATGAGAAGTATCATCCACTTCTCTTCAGAACGCCCAGCTTCTGGCAGTGCAGATCTGTGATGTCACTCACAGGTCCTGCATCGTGACGGCCACATCGGCACCAGAGGCTACAGTTGATTCTGCAGCAGCATCAGCAGGTAAGTAGCTACATTGACTTACCTGCAAACGCTGATGCTGCTGCAGAATCATCTGTAGCCTCTGGTGCCGATGTGGCCGACACGATGCAGGACCTGGGGCAGGAAGTGACGTCACAGCGCGATTTCTCGAGAACACGCTGTGTCTGCACTGCCAGAAGCTGGGTGTTGTGAAGAGAAGTGGATGATACTTCTCATCAGAACGCCCAGCTAGTAAAAGTAGTAAACACGCCCCGATGTCCGCACATAATACACGCCCACTTGGACTTTCTTTAAACACGCCCACTTGGACTTTTGCAAGCCTCATTTGCATAAATACAAAAATGGTCATAACTTGGCCAAAAATGCTCGTTTTTTAAAAATAAAAACGTTACTGTAATCTACATTGCAGCGCCGATCTGCTGCAATAGCAGATAGGGGTTGCAAAATCTGGTGACAGAGCCTCTTTAAGAGACACAAGTATACCATGAGGCAAAATACAGTTAAAGTGAACTACACAGAAACACAGGTAAACTATACAAAAAAAAAAAAAAAAGGCAAAGAGGCACAAGCACAAGTGTAATTGCAGTTACATGGGCACCGGGGAATCACCAGAAATAAAAGCCCCAGAACCTATACTGACCCGTTTGTTGCATGGTGAGCCTATACAAACAATCTCCACACTAAGAGCCCTTGTCCTTTTGAATGACATTACATCCTATGATGTTTTTAAAGCGTCTCTGTCCCCACATTATACGTGGCCTATCTTGTACATGATGTGATCGGCGCTGTAATGTAGATTACAGCAGTGTTTTTTATTTAGAAGAACGATCATTTTTGCCAGAGTTATGACCTATATTAGCTTTATGCTAATGAGTTTCTCAATGGACAACTGGGCGTGTTTTACTATATGACCAAGTGGGCGTTGTACAGAGGAGTGTATGACGCTGACCAATCAGTGACCTGTCAGCGTCATGCACTCCTCTCCATTCATTTACTCTGCACATCGCGATATAGCTAGATCACTATCTGCAGCCTCATACACACACTATAACATTACTGCAGTGTCCTGACAACGAATATACATTACCTCCAGCCAGGACGGGATGTGTATTCAGAATCCTGACCACTTCTCTGATTTACAGCAGAGCGAGATCTCGCTGTGAATGACAACATACAGCATAATCTCGCGAGACTACGCCTGCTATGCTGTAACTCACAGAGAAGTGGTCAGGATTCTGAATAGACATGACGTCCTGGCTGGAGGTAATGTATATTCATTGTCAGGACACGGCAGTAACGTTATAGTGTGTGTATGTGGCTGCAGATAGCGATATAGCTATATCGCCATGTGCAGTGTAACTGAATGGAGAGAAGTGTATGACGCTGATTGGTCACTGATTGGTCAGCGTCATACACTCCTCTGCACAACGCCCACTTGGTCATATAGTAACACACGCCCAGTTAATTGAGAAACTCATTAGCATAAAGCTAATATAGGTCATAACTCTGTCACAAATGATCGTTCTTCTAAATAAAAAACACCGGTGTAATCTACATTACAGCGCCGATCACATCATGTACAAGAGAGGGCACTTATAATGTGGTGACAGAGACTATTAGGGTATGTGCACACACACTAATTACGTCCGTAATTGACGGACGTATTTCGGCCGCAAGTCCCGGACCGAACACAGTGCAGGGAGCCGGGCTCCTAGCATCATACTTATGTACGATGCTAGGAGTCCCTGCCTCGCTGCAGGACAACTGTCCCGTACTGTAATCATGTTTTCAGTACGGGACAGTAGTTCCACGGAGAGGCAGGGACTCCTAGCATCGTACATAAGTATGATGCTAGGAGCCCGGCTCCCTGCACTGTGTTCGGTCCGGGACTTGCGGCCGAAATACGTCCGTCAATTACGGACGTAATTAGTGTGTGTGCACATACCCTTACTAGGACCACTGTTATCTACATTACAGCGCCGATCACATCATGTACAATATAGGCTACTAATAATCTGGTGACAGCCTCTAAGTGCATGTTACTTGTGCAGTCCTCATCTATCTCCACACTATTGTATTTTAATTGTCTGTCTACTTCAGGTCTTGATGGCCAATGTTTTTATGATTATAATAAAGTATTTCTATTTTTGCCTGGTACCTACTTGTACTTTGTGTTATTTCCTCCTTTTTGGATGTGTGATTTGTCCTCACACTGTTACGGGTATTGAATTAAATGGGACTATACCTGGTCCCCATCCGCGGCACATCAAACTGCATATCCGTAAGAAATCAGAGGTAAGCCTGTAGTAAATACACGTTGTGTGAACACGGCAGTAGACTTCAATGTGCCTCTACCGAACCTCCGTATCTCCCTGACATACGCCACCACGCAGAGCACCATGTGGCTCCGGGGCCCCTCGTCCTGCAGTACAGGCTCCTGGACACCACAACCAATAAAGAATTTGGACTTTTTTCAAGTAAAATTTTTTATAAGTGTCCATTCTCCATCCAGAGCTTAGTGACACGATAAACATCTGAGGTTTCTTTGGCCCTGTTCACACAAGAGGTTTTTTTTTCACACAGAAAAAATCTGCCTCAGAATTGAAGCAAATGCAACGACCGCAGGCAAAAAGTGCAGCGAAAAACACTGAGAAACGAGCACCGCAGGTTTTTTTCTGCCTCCCAATGAGTCAATGAGAGGCGGAAACTGCGGCAAGAAACAACATACCGCCTTTTTTTTTCCAGCGAACGGCCAAAAGCCACCAAGGTAAAACTACACCTTCGCCTCCCATTGAAACCAATAGTGGGCAACTTCGGACAGTTTTTTGGCGTTGATTCTGATGCGGTTTCCTTGTCAAAAATTGGCGCCAAAAAACCGTGTGAACTGACCCTAAAATCCTTGTTTGGCTCTAAAGTAACACTTCATGATACAATGTAGCAAAGCATCCTGTAACAAAGTGAGGTCTCTAGGGAGCTGACGTGCTGTTACAATGTATCACATCTGTAGGACTGACCCCTGCACTTTCCACCCTCTTTATACCATTCACAGGCAGCATGCCCCTCTCCTCCCTGGATGGGCACGTCTGAGATGTACACAGCACCCTGCAAATCACTTCCATGCCAGTAATGCCCCTGTCTGGGGTAAAACACTCACCTAATGTGACACAAGTAGAGGCTGAAGCCCCCGTCACTGAAAACTCAGCAAATAGAAGACACCGAGCTCTTCCAGGGACTCAATACGATGACGGCCGACGACTGGCGATGCGTAACACACGAGGTGTGGTCGGGGACTAACATTCCCCACCCACATGATTTACACAGGAAGGAGAAGTCACGTTCATACTGGCGCCACCTGCTGGAGACAGGGCGAACAGGAACTGACTACTATTGCACATGTAAACAGAAGACGTGTTTGTTTAGGCTTCATGCTAGCGCCATCTGCCGGTTATATGGTGAACAACATAAAACTGCTGCAGATCAATGGTGAATCGCAGTTTAGGCGTCATTCTATCGCCATCTGCTGGTGGCATGGTGAACGACATTAGTACAGGAAGCTGTAGGGCTGATGTATTGCAGTTTGCGTCCCATTCTAGCGCCACCTGCTGGAGTCATGGTGAATAATAACACTACCGGAAGTGCTATGGCTGCTGCAAAGTGTGAGTATGATTTGCTATGTTCCTGTAAATACTGGGCTCTGCCTTCCTGCTGACTTTTTTTTAAAAATTAGTTACTTTTGTAATCCATACACAATGTCATCTGTAGGGGCTGTGTTGTTTGGACAGGTTACAGGTAGCCCACCTTGAAAATGGAAGCCCCCAAAACATGAGTGTTTATGCTCATGGTCACTACGGTGCCACATAACGAGCGAAACACGAAAGGTGAGAGGCAATGGCTCTCGCTACGAGCAACATTTACTGTTCATGGCGCTGTGAACGATACCAGGGGCGTAACTAGCGATCATGGGTACCCATAGCTAAATGTAAATGCCCCCCTCTCCTTCGCAACCCAACCGATACACACACATCCACAAGTGCACATATATACATAAAAACCATACACATGTAGGCCCTGTTCACACGGAGGAATTTGCAAGCGGAAAAAACTGCCTCAAAATTCGATGGGATTTCAATGGGAGGTCAGAGGCTGAACCGCGGTAAGAAAGAACATGGCGCTTTTTTTCCCCTGCGAGTGGCTATAACCTGCCGTGGTAAAAAAAATGCCTTCGTCTTCCATTGAAATCAATGGGAGGCGGTTTGGAAATTTTTTGGTGCTGATTCAGGCGCGGTTTCAAAAACCACCAAAACAACTCAGTGTGAACTGGGCCATATACGCGTACGAAGATGAGACACAACTACACATTCATACATAAATACAAAAAAAGACATACTTAGGCTCTGTTCACATCTGCGCACGCTTTTCAGTTCTGTCACAGGAATAGAATAACGAGAAAGACGAAAGCATCGGATCACATCAAGAATGTGAAAACGACTACAAAGCGTTATATATATATATGTACACAGAAACATGCAAATCTACTGATACACAAGTGCACATATATATACACTTATGTACAAAGATAGACACACATTCACACTCATGCATAAACAATGGACACACTTAGGGCGGATTTACATGAGCGTGTGCGCAAAAAACGTGGCATTTTGCGTGCGCAAAAGGCACTTAACAGCTCCGTGTGTCATCACATAGGATGTGCGGCTGCGTGATTTTTGCGCAGCCGCCATCATTATGACACTCCGTTTGGATGTTTGTAAATAGAAAAGCACGTGGTGCTTTTCTGTTTGCAAACATACTTTTTACTGCTGTTGCACGAATAACGCGCGTCCCACGGAAGTGCTTCCGTGTGGCATGCGTGGTTTTCACGCACCCATTGACTTCAACGGGTGCGTGATGCGCGAAAAACGCTCAAATATAGAACATGTCGTGAGTTTTACGCAGCGGACTCACGCTGCGCAAAAATCACGGCCAGTCTGCACTGCCCCATAGACTTGCATAGGTCCGTGCGACGCGCGTGAAAATCACGTGGGTTGCACGGACGTAAATCACGTTCGTGTAAATCCTCCCTTAGGATATGTTCACACGCAAACTCAAAAACGTCTGAAATTACGGAGCTGTTTTCAAGGGAAGACCGCTCCTGATTTTCAGACGTATTTTAAGCCACTTGCGATTTTCGCTGTGTTTTTTACGGCCGTTTTTGGAGCGGTTTTTCTATAGAGTCAATGAAAAACGGCTCCAAAAACGTCCCAAGAAGTGACCTGCACTTCCTTTTTCGTGGCCGTTTCAGACCGCCGTTTTTCCCATTCAAATCAATGGGCAGATGTTTGGAGGCGTTCAGCTTCCGATTTTTGGGCCGTTATTCTGGCGTTTACGACCCCTAGTGTCATGAACATAATACAGTACAGTCACTGGCGATAGCTGCGTACCAATAAAGCCAAACTAAAAATCAGCCAACGCTGAAGAACTACCTATAGGTTGTGGTTTCTATATGATTCTAAGGGTATGTTCACATCTGTATCAGGGTCTTATGCTGACGTTCCGTCGGAGCTTCGCGTCAGAACGGAACTCTGACTGAGACAAACGGAAACCATAGGTTCCGTTTGCATCACCATTGATTTCAATGGTGACGGATCCGGTGCAAATAGTTTCCGTTTGTCTCCGCTGTGCAAGCGTTCCGTCGTTTTGACAGAAGCAATACCGTAGTCGACTGCGCTATTCATTCCATCAAAACGACGGGAACCTTACTCAACGGGGACAAACGGAAACCATTTGCACCGGATCCGTCGCCATTGAAATCAATGGTGATTAAAACGGGAACCTATGGTTTCCGTTTCTCTCAGTCAATCAGGGTTCCGATCTGATGCGAAGCTCCGACAGAATGCCAGATGTGAACGAAGCCTTACCTCCAAAAATAGAAATAAATGAAACCGTTTTTTTTTTCTTTAAGATTGGTCACCACAAAAAAAACCCGGCATATTAGGTATCGCCGTAATCATAACAACGCGTAGAACAAACAAAACGTATTAGTTATACTGCATGACGCACAACGTAAAAAAAACTTGCAAAAAACAATGGTGGAATCGCTGTTTTTTTTAATTTTAATTCTTTCCTTAAAAAAAAAAAAATATTAAAAGTTAATCAATAAATTATATGTACAGATCCGCAATAAAAACACAGGGAGGAATCTTGGGTAGTCCCCTGGCGTCGCATAGCAACAATTCCGTAATTACGAACGGCTACAGATGCACTTCCATAGCTATCCGTAATTACGGAAGCGCCCATAGACTTCTATGGGGAGCCCGTGTGGTAATGACGGACAAAAAAAAGGACGTGTTCTATCATTTCTACGGCACGGACACCCATCCGTAAAAATACGGAAAGGTGTCGGCAGCCCATAGAAATGAATGGGTCCGTAATTGCAGTCCGTAATTACGGATAAAAAAATACGGTCATGTGCATGGGGCCTTAAACGGTACTAATAAAAACTATGATTTATCCTACAAAAAACAAGCCGGCTACATCGAAGGGAAAATAAAAAACGTTATGGGTCTCAGAACAGAATGAGGCGACACAAAAATGACACTTTTCCGTAAAACATGTATTATCGCGCAAAAGTACTAAAATGGAAAAAAGACTATACGTGTTAGGTATCGCTGCCTTCGTACTGACCTGTGGATTACAGTTGACGTGTTATTTTTTCCCGCACGGTAAACCTAAATAAAAACAATGGCAAGAAATGTTGTGGTTTTTTGCATTCCCTTCCCCCAAAAATGTATTAAAGCTAATCAATAAATCATATGTACCCCAAAATGGTGTGATTGAAAAATACAAAAAAACAAGCCCTCATACTACAACATTGTCGGAAAAATAAAAAATCTATATATAGCTATTGGAATGGAAAAATAAAAAATGGTTTGTTCATTAAAGGGGTTATGAGGGAACCAAAAATGATCAGCAGTGCAGTCCCTGCAGTATGTCATACACTCGCTAATATACATTCCGGTCCCCCGTTGCGCTGATTCTGAGATTTCCATAGATTTTTATAGCGCTCCCGGTGGACCGGAAGTCTAATTGCACAGTCTTCTTTGATGACGATACTACTCTTCGTCATGTGACCGGCCCCGCTGTATTCCATGTACAAGCAGGAGCAGTAGTACGGCGATCACATAGAGCACAGCGGGGCCGGTCACATGATGAAGAGTCGTATCATCATCAAAGAAGACTGCGCAACTAGACTTCCGGTCCCCCAGCAGCGCTATAAAAATCCATGAAAATCTCAGAATCAGCGTGACGGGGACCGGAATATATAATAGCGTGTCTATCACATACTGCAGGGACTACACTGCCGATCATTTTTGGTCCCCACATAATCCCTTTAAGGCCCAAACAGATCTGGTCGTTAGGGGTTTAAAGTGACAGGTCGTCTTTACACTGGACCAATGACAGGTACATTTCACCAGGTACGATCCTGCTGAGCTCCTATTGTTCTCTCTTCTGTCCTCTTCCAAAGTAAAAGTGAGAAACCTGCCGTGTTTATTGAGGCCATTAGGAGGTTCAGTGTCTCCAGTGATGTCATCGGTCGAAGCCTGAGATGAATGAAGTCCAGCAGCAGTAAGTGGTGATGGAGAGATAAAAATCCATTCCCCTCAGGTGGTGTCACTATGAAATATTACCAGGCCGCAGATTTTATCCCAATCATTGATTGACCGCTGAGCCTGAGAAAAAATGTCTCCTGGTTCTCGCAGCCATTGAGGTGAGGCCACCAGTTCAGATGCTTGTGACCTTTGGAGATAAGAACTCTCCCCAGGCCCCAGAATAAAAAGGGAACTCAATGGGGGGGGGGAATTAACTAACATTTCTATTCTAGTTTCCTGGCGTAGAAAAGTCGCAAACGGCACTATAGTCTCAATTTGTGAGAAAAATTGTGAGTTTTGTACCGTTTCCGCTGCTCAAACCACTTTGCTTAGTGGGAGGGGGCTCCTAACGATAAGCTGATTACAGGGTGTACTGCTGCTGGGACCACAAGCAGGGCCGGCCTTAGGATAGATGGCACCCCGTGCAAAATTATCTGTAGGCGCTCCAACCATCATAAAAAAAATGCCCGTAAAAAAGTATAATGCCCTTATAGTGCCCCCACACAGCGTAATGCTCCTTTATTGCCCCCATACAGTATATTAATAATATATTATAACCCCTTCAAGGACACAGTATTTTGTCCTCTAATTGTGCCCACACAGTATAATGTCCGCTTAGTGGCCTCCACACAGTATAATGCCCCCCTCCCCTGACTGCCACACACAGCCTCCCCTTGTAGATAGTTCCCCACTGTAGATTGTGCCATACAGCCCCCCTGTAGACAGTGCAATAATCCCTCACCTCCTCCTTGTAGATCATTGTCATACAGCCCCCCCTCCCCCATGTAGACAGTGCCATACAGTCCCCCACCTCCCCCTTATAGACAGTGCCCCCAAATAAACAAAAATTTTGTACTCACCTAGGCCCAGTTCCCACAACGAACTGAGCTGCTCCACAATGGGATCCTGTAGCCTAGTTACCCAACCTTTTCGGACTCGAAAATTTTCCTCAGGGCCCCCCTATCAATAATTTGCTTTCAGAAACACAGAAAACGGCTAAAAACAAGCACTACACACTTAGGCCTCATGCACACGACCGTAGTGTTTTTCTGGTCCGCAAATTCCAGGACCGCGTTCCGTGAAATGTCCTCCGTAGTTCATCCGTATGTAATCCGCAGTTCATCCGTATGTAATCCGCAAAATGCGGATAAAAAAAAAAAGCCTATGTAAAACAGGATGACGACAGAACTCATTCCCGGTCGTCGCCTAGCAACACTTCTGCAAATCCGCAAACTGCGGTTGACACACGGAGGTGTACCCGCATTTTCCACGGGCCCATTGACTTAAATGGGCATGTCCGCATCGAATTTGCAGGCCGTAATAAGACATGTCCTGAGTTTGTGCGGCACGGATAGTGTGTATGGGCCCATAGAAATGAATGGGTCCGCAATTCTCCCGTGGATTTTCAGGGGAAATTGCGGACGCAAAAACAAGTTCGTGTGCATGGGGCCTTAGGGTATGTCCACACAGCGTTTTTTGTAAGGCAGAAAAAAATCTGCCTCAAAATTCCTTCAGGAACTGACAGCGTTATTTGAAGTTTTTTTTGCATTTTTTTAAGCAGTTTAAGCGAATGCAAAAGACGCAGGCAAAAAAGCTCCAATCGAGCGCCGCGGGTATTTTCTGCCTCCCATTAATTTCAATTGGAGGTCAGAGGTGGAAACCACTTGAAGACCATCAGCCCCCCCCCCCCACTCACAGTAAAATGACCATCAGCCCCCCCACTCACAGTAAAATGACCATCAGCCCCCCACTCACAGTAAAATGACCATCAGCCCCCCACTCACAGTAAAATTACCATCAGCCCCCCACTCACAGTAAAATTGCCATCAGCCCCCCACTCAGATTCCCCCTGTAGGTAGTGCCACACAGCCCCCTTGTAGGTAGTGCTACGCAGCCCCCTTGCAGGTAGTGCCACGCAGCCCCCTTGTAGGTAGTGCCACGCAGCCCCCTTGTAGGTAGTGCCACGCAGCCCCCTTGTAGGTAGTGCCACACAGCCCCCTTGTAGGTAGTGTCACGCAGCCCCCTTGTAGGTAGTGACACGCAGCCCTCTTGTAGGTAGTGTCACGCAGCCACCTGTAGGGAATGCCACGCAGCCCCTTGTAGGTAGTGCCACGCAGCCCCTTGTAGCTAGTGCCACGCAGCCCCCTTGTAGGTAGTGCCACGCAGCCCCCTTGTAGGTAGTGCCACACAGCCCCCTTGTAGGTAGTTCCAGACACCACATTGTAGCGAATTCCGCACAGCCCCCTTGTAGATAGCACACCCCCCCCCCCCCCTTCCTGTAGATAGCACTACTGTAGCTCCCTGAAGGAGCGGAATCCCCCTAAATGGACAGAGATGTCAGGGGCTTCTCCTGGAGTGGAATCCCCGGTCACAGCGTCGGCAACGCTGTAGACGGGGATTCCGCTTCAGGAGTTGCCCCTGATGTCACCGTTCATATATGGACAGAGACATCAAGCGCTCCGTCCAGGACCGGAATCCCCGGCCACACAGGGATTCTGCTCCTTCAGGGAGCTACAGTGGCGCCAGTAGATAGCAGAGCAGGGAGATACCTCCCTGCTCTGCTATAGTTTTCAATAGTACCTGCGCCCTAACAATGCAGATACTATTGAATGTCGTGTCGCTACCACTGTAGCAGCCGCGGCGGCTGCTAGTGGTGCCGCCAGCCATGGGGGGCCCGTCCCTGGGCGCCCACATGCCTGGTGTCGCCGCTCTAGTGGTAGCGACGCCACTGAGAGAAGAAGCGCCCGGGCGGAATGGCAGCTGCTGAATCGCCGGGCTCGGGCACTTCTGAAACAAGCAGGGGAACGGAGCCAGCGCAGCTCCCCCTTCCATCTGCTGGAGTGGTGCGCCCTGTGCAATGGCGCAGTCAGTAAGTGTTCCATTTCCCTACAGCGCCCCTACAGGTCACGTAAAGAATTACACAGCCACCATAGAAACTAATAGGCTGTCCGTGTAATACATGTGCGTATTGGGTCTTTCAGAGCAAGAGATCCTCTTGAAGAGGGTCCTAAATGTGTCACACACATCTCCCTTACACTCTGGTTACTTAGAATTTTAAGCTGCTCATGGTCGGCCATTAATTTAAGTACTACAATATATGGCAAGATGCAGCTTTTCCCGGCCATGACAGCTTATTGTGGTGAGTTAGAGAAGCCGGACCCCCAGTGATCAACTGATTGCCACATTGGGATCTATATAAAAAAAAAATGGGTTGTCTTCATGAGGTAACCCCTATAATGGATGTTAGAAGATTTCCGCTCTGAAGCCTGCAGAATTATGAATGCAACTCAGTACAAGATAAGTAATTTGATGTACTAATATAGCAAAGCTAAGTTTGTTATGTTGTACAACTTTTTCATTTTGCATAGGACTGCTAATAAGGCTAGAGTGACAGTATGTCTCCTGGGACTCACAATAAATCATGATCGCTTCACAACTTCGGAACAACCTTTCGACTATTACAAAGTCAGATTTTTTCCCAAAGGTTGCAAAGTCGCTCGTCATATTTCTTATAGGGATACATTGAAGTCATGAAAGTTGCAGAACCTTTATTTCTTATACATTTGAATAAAATTTATTTACACCGGACAATCCATAGTGATCGTCTTTTCCGATCGTATTGATATCGATCACCATTCCGTGTCTGGTCCCTTATATGTGAAGTAGATGATATACCGGCATTATCTATGGAAGTTGAACTCCGTTCAACCTCTGCCATGTTCACCTGTAGGAATGTGATGGGCAGGGGAGTGAATGTCACTTTTAGCTGCTGACAGCGGTACTGGAGGCAATGTGAAAATGAAGTGTTTGTTTCTGTTCATGGAGTGGGACATCAGTAACTCACCACCTCCTGTAGTTTAGATAGGGCTGTGGTGACCTACACCTGAACTGGTCACTCGCACTGGACAGATGTCATGTGCAGGCTATCCTCCTCCACCAGATACAGTGCAGGGGTGAATGTACAATGTTATATTAACCCCTTCAGGACCAAGCATTTTCTTGGTATTCTAAACTCCGATGGCGGACTCACTACCATAGAAATGAGTGTAGGGGGATGTGAGCGGCCAACTCTAGTCTCCGTACATTCTCCCGACTGGTTGAGACGGCCGGCAGCCACCTCTTCAGGCAGGTTCGGGGACTCCCGTTTTTGAGATAGGTGGTACCCACATCTATAAGACATTTAGGGCACATCCCGTGGATATCCCATAAATGTCTGAGTTGAGAATAACTCTTTAAAGCGACCCTTCAGCCAAAAAATAAATAGTCTATATATTGCAAATGTATAGTATAGCTTCTGATCCTGAGTTCCGGTCCACTGCTTTCCGGTATTCAAAATAGCTACCGATGTCTCAGACTTTTTTTTATGGAGATCTATCTTGAAAGTCTGAGACACCCCCCCCCCCCCACCTCCTCCATTGCCCTCTGATGGACCAGCGCCAGTGACATCGGCCCCTGTGTTGTAGTTGTATCCAGCAGCACCGATGTCATCAGCGCTGGTCCATCGGAGGGCAATGGAAGGGATGGGGCGTATCTCAAACGTTCAAAGAAGATCTTCATATGAATGTGGGGGACCGGAACGGAGACCGGACCAATCAGGAGCGGGGCATCAGATAAGTTGACTAGACATTTGCAATGTATAGTAAAAGAAATTATAATTTTGGGCTGGAGGGTCACTTCTGGACTTTCTAGAAGCAATAATTTTTTTTATTTTTGCAACAAGCAGCAATATGGGGAGTTGTTTTTTGCAGGACAAGTTGTAGTGTCTACACATACGAATTTGGGTTACGAATACCTTTTTTTTTGTGTTGTTCATCTCTCACCTAAAGTAAGTGTTTTGATTTATTTTACATGTTACGGTTATAAGGATACTTAATGTGCATGGGTTATATTACTGTACATGTGTTTTATTCATTAAATATATTTATTTTCTAAAATGTATTGTACATTTTTTTTATTCTTTTTTCTGCAATATTTAATTGTCTTTTTGTTTTTTTTTCTGTTTTTGCTAGGTCCCATAAAAGGGCTTTACATTGATTATTTTAGTTACAATATACGTGCAAGTGCCGGGGCCCACTAGCCTTGGGGGAGCCCACTCGGCCGCAGGGTGTTGTCACTGCCGTCGTCACAGCATCATTGTCTATATATGGACAGTGATGTCAGGAGGAGAGAAGGAGTCCCAAGCAGAGCGCTACAAGCGGCTTTGCTCCGGGTCTCCGTCTCTGTGGAAGCCCCTGACATCACTGTCCATATATGGACAGTGACGTTAGGGGTTTCTCCTGAAGCGGAATCCCCAGCTAGAGCGTCCGCAACGCTCTGGCTGGGGATTCAACTCCTAGAGGGAACCCCAAAGGCGCTACCTACAGGGAGAGGGGCTGTGTGGCACTACCTGGGAGGGGTCTGTGTCACACTACCTGGGAGGGTGGCTGTGTGGCACTATCTACAGAGGGCACTAAATTTATGAGGGTACAAACTGGGGGCCTAACTTCTATATGGGGTCATAAACAGGGCCTAACGTCTTTATTGGGTTATAAAGTGGTTTTCTTCCATTTTACTGCCGCCATGCGTTCCCCCGCAAAGGGGCCTAGTAAGTCTGTGTAGCCCAAGGGCCCACATAAACCTGGAGCCGGCCTCATGTACATGATCGTATATTTGCGGCCACAATTTATCCGCATTTTTGCGGATAAATTGCGGACCCATTCATTTCTATGGCCCCATGCACATGACCGTGATTTACACGGACCGGGGTGGGGGCCGCAAATACGGACTGTAAAAACTCAGGACAAGTCATTTTACGGTCCGTATTTGAGGATTCACCAGTACTGGTGAATTGTTATGGATCCGTGAGTCTGGTTTGTTTTTTGCGGTCCAACGGCATGGTTTTGTGGACCTATCTTTATGTATTCTAGTATATTGTGCCTGTACATAGAATAATGCCGTCACTATACCATTAATATGCCCTAACAGGCCTTTACATAGGACAGCCCTGAGGACTTTTGTCAGGTCTCCCTTCTCAAACAGTGCCGCGAACAGGTTAACTATCGGGATCATTTTTTTTTCTCTGATCCTGGCAGATGCGGCGGGATCGCCGGGATTACAGCCATCTTCCTGACGGTGGTCCTGCGTTCACTGTGGCAATGTAATTGTACGTCTCAGCTGCTTTGTTGCGATGGCAATTTTTGCAAAATTGAGAACATACGTTTGCATCCCTATTTATAATAATAATTTATAATTTATTTATTTTTTTAACCTGTTAGTGACCGCCCCATAGTGTTTTCACGGCAGCCACTAATGGGCTTTATTCTGATACATAAGCCTTTTTACGGCGCTGCATCTGAATAAATAGACAGAGCAGGGAGCCGTTAAATCTCCCTTCTCTCAGCTGCCAGAGGGAGCTGAGGGCTAGGGGTGTCCCTGCTTGAACGTGTGAGATCGATATAAGTATCAATCTCACCCGTTTAACCCCTCAGATGCGGCACTCAATAGCGAGCGCCGCATCTGAGTTGTTTTGGGGAGAGGGAGGGAGCTCCCTCTCTTCCCACCGGCACCCGGCGATAAGATCGCCAAGTATCTGTGTCTCCGATGGCAGCCCTGGGCCTAATAAAGGCCAGAGGCATGGCCTAGCAGATGCCTGTCCGTTTTACATGGACAGGCATAATACACTTCAATACAGAAGTATTGCAGAGTATTATAATAGCGATCGTAGGATCGCATAGTGAATTCCCCTGGTGGGACTAGTAAAAAAGTTTAAAAAAAGTTTAAGAAAAAGGTGAAAGGTCGCTGATAACTTTTTGTTCCCTTAGGGAAACATTGAAGTCACTGCACGGTTGTGGTAACCCTGCGGTATTACTTTGACTCGTGGCCGGATGCCGGGAATGGGAGTGCTCCCCCCACTCCAGTTATATCCATACGATCTAATAGGGCTTGTATTATTATTATTATTATTATTATAATAATAATTTTTATTATTTACTATCATTTTTATTCGTTATCGGCCTACCTTCTATTTGATTACAGATTGCCCGGCTTCTGTCATCACTGACCTTACATTGACCATTTTTTTTTGCTCATCACACCTTGGCTAAGTTGCTGATTAACAGCAGTGAACTTTTCTTGACTTCACATCTACCCCCTTCCCCCATGCTCAGACTCCCTGTTATCAGCCATCGCTGCTCCATAGGTAATCTTAGAATCTGTTTATTCAGTTACACTTGACTGGAAGGCAAACCAAAAACGAAATACTTCTGTAACGTGCCGCTCGACTTATATTTTATTCTTCTTACTGCAAAATCCAATTTCAAAAATAAAAATTTAGGAAAAAAATCTTTGTTCGTCGAAGAGTCACTATTTTCAATTTATTGTCTCTTTATTGCATATTTTATATTATTCTATTTTTTTTTTATACCAGATCTTTTATATATTACATTTTTAAAGTTTTATTATTTTTTTACTTAGAGATACCCTAAAATATAATGTATATTTGTGTCCACTCATTTTTTTTTTGTTTTATTAATTTGTATTTTTGGACATTTTTGTAAGAAGTTCCTGGGTTTTGCCACAATTACAAAAACTGTGGCAACAAGCAGCAAATAAACAAAAACAAATTACCACTCTAATTCCGTGGTCCCTGTTTTATAGACTATAACATCCGCATATGACCGAGGACGACATCTGCATGGTGTTTCTATGTTCTCCAGTGTTTGAGCCGGTTTCGTCCCACATGCCAAAAACATACTAATAAGTTAATTGGCTTTCTATTAAAGGCTATGTACACATTTTAAATCTTTGTGTTTTTTGTTTTTAAAATAAAAATGTCTATCAGTGTGTTTGGTGCAACTTTCTAAATCCTTCTTTTTAAAAATTATTTTTACTTTTTGAGATATAGCTGCTTTGTATCCTGTATACAGAGCAGCTGTATCTTGCGCTCAAACCTGTATCTGTCAAGTCAGCGGTACTGACGGGTTCAGTGACTGCGTGTCTGACGTGCAGGATCGGGCTGTTGCCGATCACATCTAAGTTCATTACTTAGATGTGATGAGTAACAGGTGGATCCTACGTGGACCCGCTGTGACTGAACACGTCAGTTCCGCTGATCTGACGGATTCAGGTCTCAGCGCTAGATACAGCTGCTCTGTTTACAGGATATAAAGCTTTTATTTTGTCCCAAGTGGGTGTCTGGGAAAGATAAATTACACTGTAAGCCCCATCACGGTCAGGGATAATAATACAATGGTGACCATCTTTGTGCAGCGCTACAAAATTTGTTGCCAATATGTAAGAATCTGGAAATAAATTTAAAAAAAAAGGTTGATACAGATCTTATAATTCCCTCTTCCATTTCTCCCACAGGGGTTCACAGATTCCTCAAAGCATCCTCCCTCAGTTTCCAACCAAATACATATTATAGGAAGGTAGTGTGGGATGTAGCATAGGGGACCCTGACCATTTGACTGCATGGGGCCGGGGTATTTCACAAGGTTTCCCTGGCCATACATCCCCAAAAGAACAGCAGAATCACCATAAAAGTTAGGACTGTCGGAACGTGAAGAGCCCATAAAAACATTCTCCTGGTCCTTTTGGAGTAGAACATTTTTTCCAGAGCCATCGGCCCATCAGTCAAACTCATGAGCGATTACTGAATTTAGAGTAGATTTTTTGAGCTACGTTTTGTGACCAGATTTGGGCATATTTTTGGCATATGATGATTAATGAGCCCCGGGTGTAATGTAAAGACGCGGATCCCTCTTCACGCCCCTATAATTGACTTGGTTCTCAGTCAAGCAGTGACCTGCCGGATCTTTTGTCTTGAGATGAACACCTCGGCTGTTATTCTTCACCTTCATCCTGCTTACATCCCTGGTCTTTGTAAAGTGCTTAGTATTTCTACAACACACAAAAATTACAACATGGATCTCTCTGTGCCGCTTGTACTTTCTGTTCTGCTTGAGTACAACCTCTTCCTGACACTAAGTGCAATTGTTCTGCGTCATGACACAAGTCTGTGGGCGACAAAATATTGACACTTTATGAGGAGCTCCGGAACTATACATTTTAACTTTTTCTTTTTGAATTCTGAAAATATTGAATTAGAATTTTTGACATGTATTATTATTTATTGTTTGTTTTTTTCTTAGCAAATTACAGATTTTTTTTAAAATTTAAGGCTAAGGGGAATATGTTGTGTAGGTAATTTGGCATATTTTAAGCTCAGATTAGTCTTAAAGGATTTATTCTTTATTCTTAGGATAGGCCATCAATATTAAATCGGTGGAGGTCCACCCCCTAGACGGCCATTTTCCACAGCAATTTTGCTAAACCGTTCTGATCTCCGTTTCCAATGCCCTAAATCCTCCACAATTCATCTATTTTTTATTATTTAGATAGTGGCAACAATTTCTATCCCTATTACGTGCCTGTTTCTTGCCATAGGGATACTAGACAAAGAGAAAAAACACACGGCGCCACATAGTGCAATTATCCAAGGGTCATGGGAAAACAAAACACTAGGGCAAATGATGCTCACCTAGGAGGGTTATGCTGACCAGGCACAACACTGTTGAAAGGTATAAGTCAAACCTCCATGCAGATCACCGCTATGGAGATGCTTGAAAAGGATACACATCCAGGGTGTGTGCAGACAGATCCGAGGTATAGCTGCTGCCCAGGTCCAAGAGCCGGTGAACGGAAATTCACCGCCAACAATAAAGTAGAAAGAGAGGAAAAAAAAGGGGACCAAATTGCTAGGCGCTGCTGTACTAATTTTTGTTTTTAATATATGAATAGAAACAGGCTACGCGTTTCGACGCAGGACATGCGTCTTCATCAGGCCATCTTGCCATAGGGAGAGGGGGGAGATGCAGCAGCAGGCAACAAAAAGCCAAATCCTTGTTTTTCCCAACAGCAGACATTGGGAGACCGTCTCGGTTCTCCCCCTTTTCCAGCAACAGTAATATAGTTATCTCTAGCTGCGAGTGCCGTAGCTATAGCTTGCCTGGTACCCTGCTAGTTACACCCATTATGTTCAATAGGAAATTCCTGAACATCCATTTAATACTCGAGTCACATTTATGTGCATTCCTATACATTTTTGGGCTAATAAAACAAGTTCCTATTGGTCGAAGGAAATTGAATTCACTCCAAAGATGTTGTGAATAAATATATTGATAAGTAATATTTTCTAAAGCTGCACTGGATTTTCACAGGATTGGATCTGCATCTTCCTTGTGATGAGATTCCTGATCAATTTTCATCCTGATTGGTATGTAAAAAAATATATATATATTAATAAAACAAAAAATCAAGTTGGTTGTTTCGAGTTCTTTTTTTTAATAGTTTTTCTTTTTTTCTTTAAAAAAAAAAAAAAACTGTTTAGAAATAGTTAAAAAATATTTTTTTATTTTTTTGGGCTTGATAGTATCCAACTAAAAGGCTTGTCCAATGGATAGGAAAAGCCTATTTGGACACGCGTTTTGGTCTCTTAAATCCTAATCATAGGTACGATTCTGTTTTAAGAACCCGAAATACATAGGTGTTAACAGGATATGCTATAAATGTCTTATAAGTGTGGGTCCCATTTCTACGTCCCGCACCTATCTAGAGAACAAGGGTCCGCCAAATTCCGTCCGGCCTAGTAAGATGGCCGCTGAAGAGATGGTACCTGCACCTATCAGACATTTATGGTATTTTATATGGATTATTCCATAAATGTCTAAAAGGGGAATACCCCTTTAAGTTGGCCATAGACACAAAAATGTGGCCAGGACCATATATGCATTTTGTTATTAGAATATTAATTCTGTAAATAAAATAAACGCAAAAATATTATGTTATGTTTAGTCCAACACTAAGGTCATATATGTGGCTACATTAGGATCTTACTTTTTATTTTCAACCCAGCAAGTGTATGGTCCCACTTAGCCCTATTGGTACAATGCCCAGATAACGTAGCTGCTATCGATGTGTGGTTATGTCCAATAATACGTATAGCTTTCCCTGCCTGCAGGCTCTCTGTAAATATTAATAATCCTCTTCAGTCACCCAAAAAATATGTATGCAGTAACAGGAGGGAGATGCAGCTGCAGTTTCTCTCTTTATCTGAAACTGAATGCTGTGAGAGGGGAGGAGGGGATTCTCAGAGTGTTGAGCACAGCTCCAGCATCATAGACCGAGGAATGATAAAAGACCCTAATGCCCGATTTCTGCCAATATTTTATCTAATATGCATGTACAGCTGCCTAATGAATGAATTTTTATTTGCAGTCATATATCTACGCTTTAATATTTTATTACAGAATAGTCATTAATGGTAACAAAGATCTTCTTGTTTTGTTACTTAGGGTTTTCAAGGTCACAGGATGGTAGAAAACTCTCCTTCGCCACTGCCAGAAAGAGCCATTTATGGGTTTGTCCTCTATTTGGCATCGCAGTGTGGATTTAGTGAGTATACAGAACCCTGTTTATGACAATGGGAGGGATAATGACTACACAGGGTTTGTTTGTAGTCTGTTACCATGGAAATACATAGATCTGCATAGGAGCTGTAGACACAAAACGGTGAAAGATTTTTATTTTAAAAATACATTTTTAAAAGGTTTTTAATTTTAAATGCAATGAAGCAATTAACAAGATTTGTTTGCATAAATGGACCAATTTTTTTTTTTAAAAAGTCGCAAATTTTGACGCACGTCATACTTGCTCTAAAATTTGCAACTTTTTACTTCTCTCGCTACTTTTCAAATGTGTCAAGAAGACGGTTGAAGTTTGCCGGGAGGGGGCGGGACCACCAACGCACCAACAGATTTACTGTCATTTACACCAGAAAAGCGTCTATCGCATGGACATCCAAAGATGCGCCAAATTTATTAGGAGCATGATCCTCGAAATATATTTGCTGCATTTTACTCCAGCTCTCTCTGGATTAAGATTGGCGTATGGGCTCAAAGAAATTTTATTGGCAGCATGTGCAATTATATTGCTTGTCGCCCAAGGAAAGCTGCATAGAATTTATAACAATTATACGGCAGAAGAGACCTCAGGGGCTTATATATTTACTGGGGATTTTTGGATTATATGGAGAATTTCCCTTTCATGGTTGTATTTCAGCACATGTCCTGTAGATTGTGCTTCTTATCTTCTCATTATCACATCTTCCCTTGTCTTCCAGTCCTATATCTTACATGGGCGTACATTCCTGAATCGGGACTACACTCCCTAGGACTGACATACTGGCCTCAGAAGTAAGTACCCACTGTGGGCATGATACGAGTGACTAGATATTTGGTTGAGAACTTTTTTGAGCATATGCTTTTGACCGAGTAGTGTATAATTCCTGCTGTATTTGCTCCCTAGGTATTGGGCTGTGGCTATCCCTGTATATCTCATGGTCACGTTGGGCTTTGCCTATATCTTTTTGTTTGGAATAAACTTAATGAATACGGCACCCCTGGATTCCATACACACTGTAACAGGTAATAGTATTCATTGATTGGTGCAACTTTCTAATTATTTTTTATTAAAAATTATTTTAACTTTTTGCAATACAGCTGCTTTGTATCCTGTATACAGAGCAGCTGTTTTGTGGGCTGAGACCTAAATCTGTCATGTCAGCGGGACTGACGGGTTCAGTGTGTCTCTTACACCACCTGTAATCGATCACATCTAAGTTATGAACTTATATGTGATCAATAGCAGCTCGATCCTGCATGTCAGAGACACGCAGGGCCCGATGTCACTGAACCCGTCAGTCCCGCTGACCTGACGAATTCACGTCTCTGCGCTAGATACAGCTGCTCTGTATACAGGATACAAAGCAGCTGTATCTCAAAAAGTAAAAATAATTTTTAATAAAAACTAATCTGAAAGTTGCCCCAAACACACTGATAGACATTTTTATTAAGAAAAAAAATAATTTTCTAAGGTGTACATAGCCTATAAAAACTTTTGAAACCCAATGCAAAATTTGTACCTACCTTCCCCTTACCAATGCTGATATGTTCTGTGTGAGCGGGCCCGGCCTCACGTTGGATGATGCCGTGTTGGTGCCCCTCATTTGGTCATACAGTATAAAAATAACATTACCATGTAGTATTTTATTATAAGCGCCAATCAGGATAGTGCCTGCAGTGCTACACATTGTGAACACCACCATACAGTGCCCAAATAATACCAACATACAGTCTCCATACATAAGGTAATCCTTTACTATGTCTATATAAAACTGCTATACAATTAATATTAAGATTCATGGTGGTCACTAGTTTCGCATGCCAGGCCATCTGTGGTACCCCTTTAAGCAGTAGAGACTAGTGCGCTCTGTACAACCGCCCAAGTTGCACACCCCTAATGCCGGCCCTGTGTGTCAAAGGGGTTTTTAGGCTTTCCTCTGATCTTGTTTGTATCATTGTATTTCACAGATCCAAAATTTTAAGGGCTTGGAAACCTATGGTAACAAGCTGGTGGGATTGACAAACAAAGCACAATTCACAGAGGCAAGAAAATACCTAAAGCCTCATGCTTAGGACCGTTGCCGTTGATTGGGCTACAAACTACAGATAGTGTCCATATTTGGGTCCATAATGCCTCCGAGTCACTTCCATAACCGAACCGTATATAACACGGCCGTGTTGTTTCTATGTGTGATCCGTATTTCGCGGTCCGTACCCATTGGAAGGTTATGTGATCAAATTTCCCAGGCACTTCCTAGCAATGTATCTGCAAAATACAGACAGCGCACGGATTGTTTCCATGTGCTGCCGGTTGAATGGAGGCAAAAACGGACAGGGATAGGACAAGTTTTATAATTTGCGGAACGGAACAACGGATCGGCAAAAAAACACACGTGTGCATGACCCCATAGAAATGAATGCGTCAGTATGGTATCCGTATAAAAATTTGGATAGCGCACTGAAGAAAAATATGGTCGCGTGCATGAACCCTAAGAAGTAAAAAGTAACTTTTATTAAAATAATAAACTAAAATAAATGATGACTAAGAAACCTACCTAAGATATCTCTATCAAACCCTAATGCCGCCCTGCCCTGAAAGGGACAACCCTGACCTCCGCCATGTCCCTAATGTGGCACTACAGCTATTCCTCAGAGTCCAAAGAGAGGCACCAACGTAGGAAAATAGTCGTGGGCTGTGCAGTGGGTGGAGTGGTAATGGTGTACAAAAGGGCACATACAAAAAAAGGAAAAGAAATGTAATAAAAAAAAAAATGGACCACAACAAACATGAAACACACGAAGCAGAAAAGGTGAGGGTCCCAGGGATAGCGTAACGACGGTGGTCTCCCATCGCTGTTTTATTATTATAATAAAAGTTCCGTTTTACTTCTTAAGCAATTTTTTTTTTCCTGGGTGGCGTTTTATTTCTGTGAATTGTATCTTTGTCATGAAGGATCAGCGTAAATAGATGAATGTTGTCTCCTATGAGAATGAATGAAATATTTTCCCCCTCCTCTGCAGACACATACGCCAAAAATCAAGTGACGAAAGTGTCAGATCCAGACGCCATTCCTGCCATACGCGACATCTCCATTAGTGAGGTCAACAGAATGTTCTTCCTCAAAGACACGAGTCGTGATCCGGGAAACTATTTGTCATCGATCCGCTAATGATTTGACATTATATATTTTTTTAATAAAAGCTCAATTAAAATAAAGTTTATGGGACCTATCGCAGTATCAGATGTTTTTTTTTGCCCCATGTATGGAATATTCTCAAAAATTGCAGGTATTACGGTTGCTGCCATATTCTCTTATAGAGCTCATCTAGTGGCTGCAATAAGACCTATCATCTCCCTGGACTACTGATTAGGGGCATTAGTTAGCTTGTGCTGTATGTAACCCCACCTATTCCTCTCACCTGATTGGCGGGGAGGGATCACATGATCCACTCCACATTCTCGCCATAAATCGGGTCACTTTAAATTAGCCAATTCAGTGTGCTAACGTATGCCCATCAGGGGGCTGTTCTGTGGGTGATATTGCACCTACTAGTCTACCACTAGGTGCACCTACTAGTTTGCCACTCTGCTGGTCATAGACATTACATTTTGCAATTAACCTGCAATTAATAGCGGCCACGCTGGATCGCATACGGAAATTAAGAAGCAGCTAAAATTACCCTAAAGGCTTGATCAACAATAACCAATCTGAGACAAGTAGCATTCAACACAATGGTTCAGTGGTTAGCACTGTTGCCTTGCAGCGCTGGAGTTCGGGATTCTCTGTTTTTTTTTTTTATACACCATAAGGCCTCATGCACACGAACGTATTTTTTCCCTCCAGTAAATACTGGCGTAAATACGGGTCGTTGGTCACACGTATTTGACCCGTATTGCACCAGTATTTACGGACCCGTGCCCGTAAATACGGGTCTGGTGTCACCCGTATTCCACCCGTATTTACGGGCACGTTTTCGCTGCAAAATTGCACTGCACTAATCGGCAGCCCCTTCTCTCTATCAGTGCAGGATAGAGAGAAGGGGCAGCCCTTTCCGAGGTAAAAGTAAAAGAAATTCATACTTACCCGGCCGTTGTGTTGGTGACGCGTCCCTCTCTTGACATCCATCCCCACCTCCCTGGATGACGCGGCAGTCCATGTGACCGCTGCAGCCTGTGATTGGCTGCAGCGGTCACATGGGCTGAAACGTCATTCTGGGAGGCCGGACTGGAGGAAGAAGCAGGGAGTTCTGGGTAAGTATGAACGTCTTTTTTTTTTTTTTTTTTACAGCTCGATCTATATTGTGATCGGTAGTTTCTGTCCCGGGTGCTGAAAGAGTTACTGCCGATCGTTTAACTCTTTCAGCACCCTGGACAGTGACTATTTAGTGACGTCGCCTAGCAACGCTCCCGTAATTACGGGTGCACACATGTAGTCACCCGTAATTACTGGAGCCCCATAGACTTCTATGGGCTGCTCGTGCCGTAATTACAGCCTAAAATAGGACATGTTCTATATTATTTAACGGCCCGGGCACCTTCCCGTAAGCATACAGGGAGGTACCCGTGTCCAATAGAAGTCTATGGGCCCGTAATTACGGGCCGTAATTACGGCCCGTGATTACGGGCGTTTTTACTTTCGTGTGCATGGGGCCTAAGTACATCCTGATAGGTTAATTGGCTTCCTATTGGCAATTGTCTGTGTGTGAGATATAGAAATTAGATTGTGAGCCCCACTGGGGACAGGGACTGCTGTATTAATAATCTCTATACAGTGTCGCAGAATATGACAGCGCTATATAAGCCGAAGGAAATAATGCTGTGGTTTTGACTGACACATTGTAAGCTTCTATGGAACATTATCGTTGTACGTACAGAAGGCGTTGTCTGTCTCTTGTCTTAATTAAGATAAAGAAAAAAAATCCCACAAAAATAATTTGTAACAAAAGTCGGAAAATGTTACAATTAAATTAGACAGCATACAAATGTCGGCTGTTACAAATTATATAAACACAAATGAGTGATTCATAGACGGACACCTGAGATTAATCGGTCATGGATCCGACTAGTTGGATTTTTCAGGGTATTCATCATTCAGTATTGGTGGCTCTGTATTGGAAGATTGAGATTGGCCAATACCTTTAGGCCTCATGCACACGAACGTGCTTTTGCAGCCGCAATTCCCCCGAAAATCCACGGGAGAATTGCGGCCCCATTCATTTCTATGGGGTCATGCACATAACCGTAGTTTTTACGGTCCTTGCATGGCCCGGGAGCCCGCACCGCTGAAAGAACGGACATGTCTTATTATGGCCGTGTTCTGTGGTCCAGGCTCATTGAAAATAATCGCCACGGCCATGTGCATGGCCCGCGATTTGCGGGCGGTTCACGGCTGACAGTCCGCTGCCGGCCGACCCGAAAATCACGGCCGTGCACATGGCTACGGTTGTATGCATGAGGTGTTAGGGAGCACTGTTATAGGTACGGAGCTTCAACAGACTTCATCATGTTGTTGCGATGCCAACTCACCAAGAGTCATCCGAATACCAGGTAGTCCTTGTTTATGTGTTAACCAATTCTTTCTATTATCAAGTTTGTTTCCTAAATCTGCAAGTAACTTGCCATGTAATGATCAGTCTTGACCATGTGACAACCATTACTACTGCATGATACCAGAAACTGCTGGGAAAGATGCGGCCGGGTTCTTGAACACAGAGATTAAAGGTCCCCAAGTCACTGGAAGATGCTATCAATGATGAATCTGCCAATACATTTCACTGAAGACAAGTCAGTGCCGGGGAGGCTTTGAAGTCCCGGGAGCGGGGGCTTAGATTTGTCTGTGTATTTATCCTCGCTTGGTTTGTTGTTTATATAAAAACAACTTAATAAAAAGAAAATGTTGATCTTAGGCTTCGTTCACATCTGCGTCGGGACTGCGTTCATGGGTCTCTTCTGAGTTTTCCGTCGGGGGAACCCATGGACGGAATCCAAACTGAAACAACGGAAACCATAGATTTCCGCTTTCATCACCATTGATTTCAATGGTGATGGATCCGATGAAAATGGTTTCCATTTGTCACCGTTGTATAGGGGTTCCGTCGTTTTGACGGAATCCATACTGTAGTCGACTGCGACAAAACGACACAACCCGTACACAACGGGGACAAACGGAAACCATCAACCAAAGACTGCTTGTCCCCAGCCATTGCTCCTTCCGACAGGAGCAAACGAGCGCTGATCAACGACATCTCATTGATCAGCGCTCGCTGCACCAGCCGGTGTAATAGGGCCTTTACAGCTTGGGTTACCACGACCTTCGAGCAACCTTAACGTTCTTTCTATGGCAAAAAAGTTGCTCGGCAATTGCAAGAATTCCAACATGCGCAACTATCTCCCCTATAGTAAAAAAATTGAAGCTGCGTGCTCTAAACTTACAATAAGCCACTCTTGATTTCTGTAGAGTGTTTCAAGTGTTGTGCTCTGTACTGTGGCCCCTGTGTTGTAGGAACCTGCACGGTTAGATTATAGGTATTTGCCCAAGGAGCTCCACCACTAAAGGGCCTCCACTACCTAGTTTACCAAAAGCAAAACATGAAAATATGTAAAATGTACCTCCAACAATATAAAATATTTAATATATAGTAGAAGAAATTATTATACAGCTTCTGCTAATATTTAGCTATGGGTCAGAGCCCCAGGCCCTGTTCAGACAGATTTTTTTGCAGGCAGAAATATCTGCAGATTTTGACCTGCCTGCACACTTCTTGCTGCGTTTTTTGCTGTGTTTTTGGGCCGCGGATATTGAGCGCCACCGGCAAAAAAACAGCGAAAACCACTTTTTCTGCATCCCATTGATGTCATTGGGAGGTCAGAGACGCCCGAAGAAAGAGCATTTTACTTTCAGGAATGTTGCTTTCTACTCACGGGAAAAAAAGTCTCTGTCTCCCATTGAAATCAATGGGAGGCGATTTCATGCGTTTTTTTGTCGCTGTTTCCGGCACCGTTTCTGCATCAAAAACAGCGCCAAAATACTCAGTGTGAACTAGCCCCTATTCTCCCAACTGTATTGCTTACTGGAAAAGCTCTGGTGCTCCAGAAAGTTTATTGCTACCAGGAGAGCAGATCAGGCCACTTACGACCTCGTTTACCTCAATAGCAGATACCAATGAACGGTTGAGTAACTCCCATACGCATTAGATTGTCGTCAGATCTTGTTGACATCAGTAGGATCTGCCAACGATTATCCAATGTTTACGATCAGTGTAAGTTAAAGGAGTTGTCCAGGATTACATAATCATGGCTGCTTTCTTTCAAAAACAGTGTTACACCTATCCATGTTTTGTGCCGGAAATTGCAGCACAGCTCCATTGAAGTTAATGTAGCTGAGCTTCAATACCACACACAACCTGTGTGCTTCGCCTCCTTTATGGTATTTCCCTCCACAGCAGCGCTCTCGGCCAATTAGATTTGATACAGATTTCTGCGCCAAAATCCTCATCAAATCGGACCACAATCCACAGCTCAGCCCCATTCGCTTCACATCTAGCCAGTGTTATTTTCTTACATTTATGACATTAGAAGATCAATTAAAGGAGTTTTCCTGTCCCCAAAAATTGATGGCCTTTTCTTTAGGGTAGGCCATCAATATGTGACTGGTTGAGGTCGGACTCCCGGCACCCTCGTCGATCAGATGTTTTGAAGGGGCCACAGCGCTCGTATGACACACTTGTAGCGGTAGTTCACAGTGTTGCACCCTTCTCCCATTGAAGTGAATAGGAGAAGGTTGTAATACTGTGACCCACCGCTACAAGTGTGTACACGATTCACAGGGAGCAAGTAGAAATGAAGGAGAAGCAGCGCTTGTACAAGCTTCAAAACAGCCGATCGGTGGGGGTGCCAGGAGTCGGACCCCAATCGACCACATATTGATGGCCTATCTTGAGCATAGACCATCACTTTTTTTGGGACCGGAAAACCCCTTTAAGGTGCAATTCCCCTTTAATTCATAAATATCCTGTGAAGAGTCCAGTCATTTTCCATACCAATCTGCCAATGACCTAAGTACAGTATGGAACGCCTTATCTTAGTCGCTTTGGATAAACAGTGGCTAATAATTTCTCCTACCTATTAGCTATTTTTTAATTTCCTCGATGTAACGTGCTGCTGTCATGTCCGTGGCTGCAGTTCGCCAGGTTCACTCTCCCCCTGACGGCCGCAGCCATGGGTCGACGAGCGCTGGCCCCAGTCTCCTCCTCAGGAGACGCCAGCGCTCACTTCCACTCACCTCGGCCGGGTCCCGTAGGGTGCACGCGCAGGCTCCTGCCCGCTCTTAAAGGGGCAGCATGCGCACCGGACTTTAATGTTTTAATCAGCCCATGAGTGCCCTGGACTATAAGAGGGGCCCAGCCCCTTGCTTTGATGCCTGAGCATTGTTTGTCATATCCTAGTTTGTCTAGCAAATGGTCTTCTAGTGTTTTCCAGTTCCAGTGTTCCCTGTTCCTGTATCCCGTATCCTGTATCTCGTGCTATCCTGTTCTAGTCCTGTTCTGTAGTCGTGCTGTGCTGTACCTACGCCTGTCCTGCTGCTCCACGCCTGACGTCTAACCCACTGCCTATTCCCAGCCAAGCCTGCCTTGCTACTGCCCGAGCTGCCACAAGTACCTTATATTAACTGTCAACTGTGACCTGCACCCTGTTGGCCAGCTGCCATACCGCTAAGCGAACCCAACGTGACAGCTGCTGATACCTTGGGCGGTGAATTTTACCAGCCGATCAGCGAGTGGCACATATCTATCTCTCAATACATTACAATAATCTGCCCCATTAACAGCTCTCAGCTCTACAGCAATCTGCACTGATACAGCCTCCCAAGACTCTACCAAGTAATGATTGACCCAGCGAAGATCAAATATCCACTGTCTCAGGGTGTACGGTTAGGGAGAAGCTGGTAACAAACTTGCCCTCATTTTCACCTCTTGACCTGCTGTTATCAGTGACCACAGCAGTGGTTACATAGAGAGGACATTGGAGATGGTTCATAGGGTAAGAAGCAGCTGGAAAAAATGATAACGTATATTTACACACCAGATCTCGGTTTTATTTTTAAGAATTATTTGGGGAAATGGATTAATTAGAAAATTCCAAAATCGAGAAGTTTACATGAAACGAATAAAATAAAAATAGGAAAAAATTAGTAAGATGTCAGATCCTGTTTTTTCCCCACAGATAAAAGGTGACTGAAAGTACATTCCTGAATATTATTATATTTATGCATATTTATTTAAGACTTACATTCTTCCCCTTTTTTTTTTTTTTATTTATTTTCCAATTTTTGTTTTTTTTTCTAAAGATTTTTTTTCTTACATTATGACATTCATTTTACAATTTTAATACCCATTTTTCATTTAGAGGTTTTTTTATATTTCATTTATTATGTATAACAATTTTATTTTTCATTGTTCATATCCTCCGCTTTGTACACAAAATATAATACATCTAATTGTCATAGGTTTTCTTCGACTCTCTCTTTGATCTTTCCTTTCTCTTCTCTCTCTTTCTTTGTCCTTTCCTTCCTCTACTCTTCCTTCCTTCCTTCTTTCAATCCTTCTTTCCTTCATCTCCTCTCTTCCTTCTTCCTGTCTGTAATGTCTATGGCTGCGGACCGTCGTCCTGACTTACCCTTTGACGGGCATGGACAAGTTGCCTCAGTAGATGGACTGCCGCTGCCCAACCCAATATTGTCTGTGACCAAGCTGCTAAGGCTTTAAGTGGGAGCCCTTCATTCTGAGCTCATCTCCCTGTTTGTCCAGCCCAAGACCGTCAACCCTGTTCTGCTAGGTTTGCCTTGGCTCCGTCTACACTCCCCAGTCCTGGATTGGAACTCCGGAGAGGTTCTCCAGTGGGGTCCCAAGTGCCTCAACCGCTGTCTGGGGCATATCCATCCACTTCAGCCTCATCCACATCAGTCATTAGCAGGGTTGGCCTAATGCTACTCTCAGTTCTCAGATGTTTCAGACAAGAAGGAGGCAGAGACGTTGCCACCACATCGAGCGTATAATTGTCCTATTGACTTAGTTCCTGATTCGTCCCCTCCTGACGATAGAGTATACCCTCTCTCCTTACCTGAGACCCTGTCAATGTCTGCCTATATTAAGGAGAATCTAGAAAGGGGCTTCATACGCAAATCCTCATCCCCGGCCGGGTTTTTCTTAGTCAAAAAGAAAGACGGATCCCTCCGACCCTGCATTGATTACCGGGGTCTCAACCAGATAACGGTAAAGAACAGATACCCATTGCCTTTAATCTCGGAACTGTTTGATCGCATACAGGGGGGGGGGAAATTTTTTTTTACATACTAGACCTGCGGGGAGCCTACAATCTAATCCGGATTCGTCAGGGTGACGAATGGAAGACGGCATTTAATACACGTGATGTGATGGGCACTACAAATACCTGGTTATGCAATTTGGCCGCGGTTTTTTAAGAATTCGTCGATGACATTTTCCATGATCTCCTCTATGTCTGTGTTGTGGTGTATCTCTATGAAATTTTGTTTTTTTTTCCCCAGATCCAGTAACTCATCAGAGACATGTTCGCCAAGTTTTGCTTCGATTAAGGGAGAATCACCTATATGCTAAGCTGGAGAAGTACTTGTTTGAGAGAAAGTCTCTACTCTTCCTGGGCTACATCATCTCCAATCAGGGCCTCAAAATAGATCCTGAGAAGGTAAAGGCTGTCTTGGAATGGCCACACCCTCAAGGCTTAAGGGCCATACAGCGCTTCCTGGGATTCGCCAACTTCTACCTGCTGTTCATTCTCAACTTCTCCTCACTGACAGACCCCATCTCTACCCTCACCAAAAAGGACATGAATGCCAAGGTGTGGACTCCAGAAGCAGAGGCCGCGTTCAAGAGCTTAAAGAAGGCCTTCACGTCAGCCTCAATCCTTACATTTCCCTACAGTTTTCGTTGGAGGTGGACGCCTCCTCTGTTGGTGCTGGCGCAGTTCTGTTCCAGAGAGGTTCCAAAGGCAAGAATGTGGTATATGGCTACTACTCTAAGCTTTTTTCTCCCACAGAGCGCAACTACTCGGTTTGGGAGTTACTGGCCATCAAACTGGCTCTACAGGAGTAGAGACACCTACTAGAAGGCGCAGCTCATCCAATCCTGGTCTTCACAGACCACAAGAACCTCAGCTATCTCCAGTTGGCCCAACGGCTGAACACTCGTCAGGCCAAACACTCGTCAGGCCAGGTGGTCGCTGTTCTTCGCTCGGTTCCAGTTTGTGCTCCACTACCGTCCTGACGACAAGAATGCAAGGGCCGATGCCTTGTCTAGGTCATTCGAGACACTGCAGAGTCCCCACGGAATATCATTGACCCTTCCTGCATCATCTCTGTCAACCCTTTGCAAGTTAGAGACATTCCTCCGGGAAGGACCTTTGTACGTCTGGCAGACAGAGGAAGAATCCTCCGCTGGGGACACAGTTCCAAGCTGGCAGGTCACGCGGGCGCCCGTAAGACCCGAGACCTAATTGCCTGTCAGTTCCGGTAGCCCACGCTGCCCAAAGACGTCACGGATTTTGTCTCCTCCTGTACGGTATGCGCAGCAAATAAAGTTGCCCACTCCAGACCAGCTGGTCTGCTCCAGTCACTGCCTGTGCACGATGCCCCCTGGCAACATATTGCAATGGACTTTGTCACAGACCTGCCTCTCTCTGCTGGATGCAGTGTGGTCTGGGTGGTGGTGGATCGATTTTTCAAGATGGCTCATTTTGTTCCACCGACTGGCCTGCCTTCTGCTTCCCGACTGGCCGGCCTCTTCGTCCAACACATCTTCCGTCTCCACGGCTTGCGTCTGCATATTGTCTCGGATCGAGGAGTCTAGTTCACCTCAAAGTTCTGGAGAACACTCTGCGGTCCCCTCGGTGTAAAGTTGGACTTCTCCTCGGCTTACCATCCCCAGTCCAATGGTCAAGTCGAGAGGGATAATCAGATTATGGAGAACTATCTGCGGCACTTTATCTCCAGGCAGCATGATGACTGGGTGCAGCTGCTTCCTTGGGCTGAGTTCTCTTATAACAACCATACTAGTGAGTCTACCACCTCCAGTCCGTTCTTCTACGGCCAACATCCACGAATACCTCTTCCTGTTTCCACTATGTCCCAGGTGCCTGCAGCTGACTCTGCCTTCAGGGACTTTCTGCAGATATTGCAGCAGACCCGATCTTCTATTCTGCTGGCGGTTGACCACATGAAGAAAAAGGCAGACACTAGAAGACGAGAACTTCCCCAGTTTCTTCCAGGTACCAAGGTCTGGCTGTCTTCCAAGAATATTTGGTTGAAGGTGCCATCTTGCAAGTTTGCCCCCAGGTTCCTCGGACCCTTCGAGATTCTGCTGCAAATAAATCTTGTATCTTACAAGCTTCGGCAGCCTCCCACCCTCAAGATCCCAAACTCCTTCCATCTCTCCCTGCTGAAGCCTGTGGTCCTGAACCGCTACTCCAGGACTCCTAGTTCCGCAGTGGCTCCTGGCAGCTCGTCAGGGACATGCGAGGTGAGGGAGATCCTGGCCACCAAGAAAGTAGGAGGAATGACATTTTATTTGGTGGATTGGAGGGGATTTTGTCCAGAGGAGAGGTCTCGGGAGCCAGAGTAGAACATCAGTGCTCCTGCCCTCGTGAAGAAGTTTCTCTCTTGCTCTGGCCCCAAGAAGAGGGGGCGTAAGGTGGGGGATACTGTAGCGTCTATGGCCGCGGACCGTCGTCCTGACTTACCTTCTGACGGCCCCCGGCCATGGACGAGTGAGTTCCCGGCAGCATCTTCCCCCTGAGAGACACCGGTACTCACTCCCTGGTCCAGACACTGTCCCCCGCAGGGCGCGCGCGCCCGCGCGTGCACGGCCTTAAAGGGCCAGTATGCGCACAGTTTCAGAATACTGCAATTAGCCCAGAATGCTTCGGGACTATAAAAGGGGCTCTGCCCTCTCGATCCTTGCCTGTGCGTTGTGTTACCTAAAGTTTGTCATTGCAAATGGTCTCCTAGTGTTTTCCAGTTCCCAGTGTCACCCGTTCCTGCTGCCTGTACCCTGTATCCCGTGCTACCGTTCCTCTGTGCCGTCAAGAGTTGGAGTCATGTTGTGCCCTCCGCTGCATCTATTATGTCGAACCCCGCCGGGTGTCTGTCTACTGTCGGAGCCTCATCTTAGCCTGAATCTACCGCTACTGTCTACATTGCCTCAGGTACCCTTTCTGAACTATAGCCATTGCATTGTACCTGTTTGGCGAGCTGCTATCCCGCTACGCGGCACGGCCCAGTGGGTCCACACCCCGCGCCGTGACACTGTCCTTCTTACCTCTCCTCTCTCTTTATTCTTCTTGTTAATTCTTTCTCTCTTTATGCGTCCTTTCCTTCTACCACTCCCTCTTTATTCTTCCTGTCTTTCTTACCTCTTCTCTCTCTTTATTCTTCCTGTCTTTCTTACCTCTTCTCTCTCTTTATTCTTCCTGTCTTTCTTACCTCTTCTCTCTCTTTATTCTTCCTGTCTTTCTTACCTCTTCTCTCTCTTTAATCTTCTTGTTAATTCTTCCTCTCTCTTTATTCGTTCTTTCCTTCCTCTCTTCTATCTTTCTTTTTCTCTTTCTTCCGTCCTTATTTCCTTCCTTCCTTCCTCTTCTCTCTCTTTCTTCTTGCTGTCCTTCTTACCTATCCTCTCTCTTTATTCTTCTTGTTAATTCTTCCACTATCTTTCTTCTTCCTTTCCTTCCTTTATTCTTCTTCTTTCCTTCCTTCTTTTTTTTTTTCTTTCTTCCTTCCTTTTTCTTTTCATTATATCAATGGAATGACAAAGTAAAAATAGTATAAATTGAAAGACTGATGGTAACGATAAACATTACTTTGATCAAATTTATTGACTGTAATGTAAAAAGAAAAAGATATCAAATCAAATACATTTTTCACAGGGCTAATTTGTGGCCCGTTACACACAAAAGGGTCTTCTGAAAGAACAGATTCGAACGGATTACAAAATTTGCAGTTTACCGTTAGTCTATAAGATCTGTCGACATATCTCTTCCTTCACACTGGGATGAATAAGGCTTCGTTCACATCTGCGTCAGGACTCCGTTTATGGATTCCGTCGGACCCTTCCGTCAGGGGAACCATGAACGGATGGTGAATAGCGCAGTCGACTACGGTATTGATTCAGTCAAAACAACAGAACCCTTACACAACGGTGACAAACGGAAACCATTTCCACCGTATCCGTCACCATTGAAATCAATGGTGATGCAAATGGAAACTTATGGTTTCCGTTTGTTTCAATTTGGATTCCGTTCATGGGTTCCCCCGATGGAAGGCTCCAACGGAACCCATGAACGGAACCCTGACGCAGATGTGAACGAAGCCTAATACCTAATTCTGTCTATATACATTTATCTGAATAATATTTCAATCATACCAACATATACATGCAAAAAAGAATCATAATCTGATATCTATTAGTATGAATTTTTTTTAAAGCGCAGCTAAACGTTTGACTCATTTCTGACATGTCATAGTGATATGTCAGAAGTTTTGATTGGGGGGTGGGGGGGGGGGTCCAAGCACTGAGACCCCCACCAATCGCTAAAACAAAGCAGGTAGAAGTGTGGGTGATGGTTCAGCCGCTTCGTTTCTGTTCGCTATTTTCCGGAAATAAATGTATCGGAGTACGGGCTGATAGACTTTCTATTAAGCCCGTACACTGATTTCCGAAAGAGCGCTTCTGCCGCTTTGTTTTAGCGATTGTTGGGGGTCTCAGTGCTCGGACCCCCACCATTCAAAACTTCTGACATGTCACTATGAAATGTCAGAAGTTTAATTAGAAAATTCCAAAATCGAGGAGTTTACATGAAACTAATAAAATAAAAATAGGAAAAAATTAGTAAGATGTCAGATCCTGTTTTTTCCCCACAGATAAAAGGTGACTGAAAGTACATTCCTGAATATTATTATATTTATGCATATTTATTTAAGACTTACATTCTTCCCCTTTTTTTTTTTTTTATTTATTTTCCAATTTTTGTTTTTTTTTCTAAAGATTTTTTTTCTTACATTATGACATTCATTTTACAATTTTAATACCCATTTTTCATTTAGAGGTTTTTTTATATTTCATTTATTATGTATAACAATTTTATTTTTCATTGTTCATATCCTCCGCTTTGTACACAAAATATAATACATCTAATTGTCATAGGTTTTCTTCGACTCTCTCTTTGATCTTTCCTTTCTCTTCTCTCTCTTTCTTTGTCCTTTCCTTCCTCTACTCTTCCTTCCTTCCTTCTTTCAATCCTTCTTTCCTTCATCTCCTCTCTTCCTTCTTCCTGTCTGTAATGTCTATGGCTGCGGACCGTCGTCCTGACTTACCCTTTGACGGGCATGGACAAGTTGCCTCAGTAGATGGACTGCCGCTGCCCAACCCAATATTGTCTGTGACCAAGCTGCTAAGGCTTTAAGTGGGAGCCCTTCATTCTGAGCTCATCTCCCTGTTTGTCCAGCCCAAGACCGTCAACCCTGTTCTGCTAGGTTTGCCTTGGCTCCGTCTACACTCCCCAGTCCTGGATTGGAACTCCGGAGAGGTTCTCCAGTGGGGTCCCAAGTGCCTCAACCGCTGTCTGGGGCATATCCATCCACTTCAGCCTCATCCACATCAGTCATTAGCAGGGTTGGCCTCTTGCTACTCTCAGTTCTCAGATGTTTCAGACAAGAAGGAGGCAGAGACGTTGCCACCACATCGAGCGTATAATTGTCCTATTGACTTAGTTCCTGATTCGTCCCCTCCTCACGATAGAGTATACCCTCTCTCCTTACCTGAGACCCTGTCAATGTCTGCCTATATTAAGGAGAATCTAGAAAGGGGCTTCATACGCAAATCCTCATCCCCGGCCGGGTTTTTCTTAGTCAAAAAGAAAGACGGATCCCTCCGACCCTGCATTGATTACCGGGGTCTCAACCAGATAACGGTAAAGAACAGATACCCATTGCCTTTAATCTCGGAACTGTTTGATCGCATACAGGGGGGGGGGCAATTTTTTTTTACATACTAGACCTGCGGGGAGCCTACAATCTAATCCGGATTCGTCAGGGTGACGAATGGAAGACGGCATTTAATACACGTGATGTGATGGGCACTACAAATACCTGGTTATGCAATTTGGCCGCGGTTTTTTAAGAATTCGTCGATGACATTTTCCATGATCTCCTCTATGTCTGTGTTGTGGTGTATCTCTATGAAATTTTGTTTTTTTTCCCCCAGATCCAGTAACTCATCAGAGACATGTTCGCCAAGTTTTGCTTCGATTAAGGGAGAATCACCTATATGCTAAGCTGGAGAAGTACTTGTTCGAGAGAAAGTCTCTACTCTTCCTGGGCTACATCATCTCCAATCAGGGCCTCAAAATAGATCCTGAGAAGGTAAAGGCTGTCTTGGAATGGCCACACCCTCAAGGCTTAAGGGCCATACAGCGCTTCCTGGGATTCGCCAACTTCTACCTGCTGTTCATTCTCAACTTCTCCTCACTGACAGACCCCATCTCTACCCTCACCAAAAAGGACATGAATGCCAAGGTGTGGACTCCAGAAGCAGAGGCCGCGTTCAAGAGCTTAAAGAAGGCCTTCACGTCAGCCTCAATCCTTACATTTCCCTACAGTTTTCGTTGGAGGTGGACGCCTCCTCTGTTGGTGCTGGCGCAGTTCTGTTCCAGAGAGGTTCCAAAGGCAAGAATGTGGTATATGGCTACTACTCTAAGCTTTTTTCTCCCACAGAGCGCAACTACTCGGTTTGGGAGTTACTGGCCATCAAACTGGCTCTACAGGAGTAGAGACACCTACTAGAAGGCGCAGCTCATCCAATCCTGGTCTTCACAGACCACAAGAACCTCAGCTATCTCCAGATGGCCCAACGGCTGAACACTCGTCAGGCCAAACACTCGTCAGGCCAGGTGGTCGCTGTTCTTCGCTCGGTTCCAGTTTGTGCTCCACTACCGTCCTGACGACAAGAATGCAAGGGCCGATGCCTTGTCTAGGTCATTCGAGACACTGCAGAGTCCCCACGGAATATCATTGACCCTTCCTGCATCATCTCTGTCAACCCTTTGCAAGTTAGAGACATTCCTCCGGGAAGGACCTTTGTACGTCTGGCAGACAGAGGAAGAATCCTCCGCTGGGGACACAGTTCCAAGCTGGCAGGTCACGCGGGCGCCCGTAAGACCCGAGACCTAATTGCCTGTCAGTTCCGGTAGCCCACGCTGCCCAAAGACGTCACGGATTTTGTCTCCTCCTGTACGGTATGCGCAGCAAATAAAGTTGCCCACTCCAGACCAGCTGGTCTGCTCCAGTCACTGCCTGTGCACGATGCCCCCTGGCAACATATTGCAATGGACTTTGTCACAGACCTGCCTCTCTCTGCTGGATGCAGTGTGGTCTGGGTGGTGGTGGATCGATTTTTCAAGATGGCTCATTTTGTTCCACCGACTGGCCTGCCTTCTGCTTCCCGACTGGCCGGCCTCTTCGTCCAACACATCTTCCGTCTCCACGGCTTGCGTCTGCATATTGTCTCGGATCGAGGAGTCTAGTTCACCTCAAAGTTCTGGAGAACACTCTGCGGTCCCCTCGGTGTAAAGTTGGACTTCTCCTCGGCTTACCATCCCCAGTCCAATGGTCAAGTCGAGAGGGATAATCAGATTATGGAGAACTATCTGCGGCACTTTATCTCCAGGCAGCATGATGACTGGGTGCAGCTGCTTCCTTGGGCTGAGTTCTCTTATAACAACCATACTAGTGAGTCTACCACCTCCAGTCCGTTCTTCTACGGCCAACATCCACGAATACCTCTTCCTGTTTCCACTATGTCCCAGGTGCCTGCAGCTGACTCTGCCTTCAGGGACTTTCTGCAGATATTGCAGCAGACCCGATCTTCTATTCTGCTGGCGGTTGACCACATGAAGAAAAAGGCAGACACTAGAAGACGAGAACTTCCCCAGTTTCTTCCAGGTACCAAGGTCTGGCTGTCTTCCAAGAATATTTGGTTGAAGGTGCCATCTTGCAAGTTTGCCCCCAGGTTCCTCGGACCCTTCGAGATTCTGCTGCAAATAAATCTTGTATCTTACAAGCTTCGGCAGCCTCCCACCCTCAAGATCCCAAACTCCTTCCATCTCTCCCTGCTGAAGCCTGTGGTCCTGAACCGCTACTCCAGGACTCCTAGTTCCGCAGTGGCTCCTGGCAGCTCGTCAGGGACATGCGAGGTGAGGGAGATCCTGGCCACCAAGAAAGTAGGAGGAATGACATTTTATTTGGTGGATTGGAGGGGATTTTGTCCAGAGGAGAGGTCTCGGGAGCCAGAGTAGAACATCAGTGCTCCTGCCCTCGTGAAGAAGTTTCTCTCTTGCTCTGGCCCCAAGAAGAGGGGGCGTAAGGTGGGGGATACTGTAGCGTCTATGGCCGCGGACCGTCGTCCTGACTTACCTTCTGACGGCCCCCGGCCATGGACGAGTGAGTTCCCGGCAGCATCTTCCCCCTGAGAGACACCGGTACTCACTCCCTGGTCCAGACACTGTCCCCCGCAGGGCGCGCGCGCCCGCGCGTGCACGGCCTTAAAGGGCCAGTATGCGCACAGTTTCAGAATACTGCAATTAGCCCAGAATGCTTCGGGACTATAAAAGGGGCTCTGCCCTCACGATCCTTGCCTGTGCGTTGTGTTACCTAAAGTTTGTCATTGCAAATGGTCTCCTAGTGTTTTCCAGTTCCCAGTGTCACCCGTTCCTGCTGCCTGTACCCTGTATCCCGTGCTACCGTTCCTCTGTGCCATCAAGAGTTGGAGTCATGTTGTGCCCTCCGCTGCATCTATTATGTCGAACCCCGCCGGGTGTCTGTCTACTGTCGGAGCCTCATTTTAGCCTGAATCTACCGCTACTGTCTACATTGCCTCAGGTACCCTTTCTGAACTATAGCCATTGCATTGTACCTGTTTGGCGAGCTGCTATCCCGCTACGCGGTACGGCCCAGTGGGTCCACACCCCGCGCCGTGACACTGTCCTTCTTACCTCTCCTCTCTCTTTATTCTTCTTGTTAATTCTTTCTCTCTTTATGCGTCCTTTCCTTCTACCCCTCCCTCTTTATTCTTCCTGTCTTTCTTACCTCTTCTCTCTCTTTATTCTTCCTGTCTTTCTTACCTCTTCTCTCTCTTTATTCTTCCTGTCTTTCTTACCTCTTCTCTCTCTTTATTCTTCCTGTCTTTCTTACCTCTTCTCTCTCTTTAATCTTCTTGTTAATTCTTCCTCTCTCTTTATTCGTTCTTTCCTTCCTCTCTTCTATCTTTCTTTTTCTCTTTCTTCCGTCCTTATTTCCTTCCTTCCTTCCTCTTCTCTCTCTTTCTTCTTGCTGTCCTTCTTACCTATCCTCTCTCTTTATTCTTCTTGTTAATTCTTCCACTATCTTTCTTCTTCCTTTCCTTCCTTTCTTCTTCTTTCCTTCCTTCTTTTTTTTTTTCTTTCTTCCTTCCTTTTTCTTTTCATTATATCAATGGAATGACAAAGTAAAAATAGTATAAATTGAAAGACTGATGGTAACGATAAACATTACTTTGATCAAATTTATTGACTGTAATGTAAAAAGAAAAAGATATCAAATCAAATACATTTTTCACAGGGCTAATTTGTGGCCCGTTACACACAAAAGGGTCTTCTGAAAGAACAGATTCGAACGGATTACAAAATTTGCAGTTTACCGTTAGTCTATAAGATCTGTCGACATATCTCTTCCTTCACACTGGGATGAATAAGGCTTCGTTCACATCTGCGTCAGGACTCCGTTTATGGATTCCGTCGGACCCTTCCGTCAGGGGAACCATGAACGGATGGTGAATAGCGCAGTCGACTACAGTATTGATTCAGTCAAAACAACAGAACCCTTACACAACGGTGACAAACGGAAACCATTTCCACCGTATCCGTCACCATTGAAATCAATGGTGATGCAAATGGAAACTTATGGTTTCCGTTTGTTTCAATTTGGATTCCGTTCATGGGTTCCCCCGATGGAAGGCTCCAACGGAACCCATGAACGGAACCCTGACGCAGATGTGAACGAAGCCTAATACCTAATTCTGTCTATATACATTTATCTGAATAATATTTCAATCATACCAACATATACATGCAAAAAAGAATCATAATCTGATATCTATTAGTATGAATTTTTTTAAAGCGCAGCTAAACGTTTGACTCATTTCTGACATGTCATAGTGATATGTCAGAAGTTTTGATTGGGGGGTGGGGGGGGGTCCAAGCACTGAGACCCCCACCAATCGCTAAAACAAAGCAGGTAGAAGTGTGGGTGATGGTTCAGCCGCTTCGTTTCTGTTCGCTATTTTCCGGAAATAAATGTATCGGAGTACGGGCTGATAGACTTTCTATTAAGCCCGTACACTGATTTCCGAAAGAGCGCTTCTGCCGCTTTGTTTTAGCGAATGTTGGGGGTCTCAGTGCTCGGACCCCCACCATTCAAAACTTCTGACATGTCACTATGAAATGTCAGAAGTTTGTCGAATATTAGTTACACTTTAATAAAATGTTAGGAAAAATGGAAATATATATAAAAATTTTTGCTACATAGTGGATTTATTTTTGTATTTATGATTTTCTTATATATATTGAATGTAATATAATTACACATATTATGATATAGAGCGTTTACACATAATCGGGACCAGCACACAGGATGTTACTGTATGTTGAGATGCTGTTTTGGCTTGTGATGACACTCGTGTGAACTATCAAGAAACTGACCCAAGGATCCGAATGTGACCCCTGAGCCATCCATCACAGTCAGGCCCTGTCACAGGGGGCAGCGATATTGTATGCTTTATTGCTGCGTGTGATGGCCCCAGCACAGGATGTATTTACCTGCAGTAAGAAGCTTCCAAAGTAGAAGTGACACAGAATGTCACAGGCCTTGATATGACATTTTAAGGAACATGATTGATTACGTTGCGAGAAGGGAAATTCAATATTCTGTCATTACAAGCCAATGACATGACTGTTTAGGCCTATCTGACCCATGGAAGACGTCAGACCATTTAGCATGTTTTGTGTTCTGGGTCTGGTAGAGAAACGGAAGTAAATTGTCCTTTTACTTAAAGAGGACCTGTCCGCTCTCTCAATATGTCTGTTTTAGTAAATACCTGTATTCCACATGAAATAAAAATCCTGGTATCAGACTGTGTAGGGACACACCCTATGGACAAGGGGAATGGTAAAACCCAGTTGTCAATTTATTCATGTATTTCCAGGAGGAATAACAGTGGAACCGCAAATAGATGTTCTAGGAAAAGGTGCTCCAGCATTATTTCATGGGGAGCGCTCTCCTCATGAATACGGCGGACTCATTACTATGAGTCTGCTGTATTTAGTTTGCTGCTCTTACATAGGGCAGCATAGTCTGATAACCGATGCCGTGTGAAAATTTCTGCCACAGTCACAGGCTGCTACAATGTAGAAACCATACTGTAACACTGAATACATGAGCATATATTATTACTATGTGAGGATCGATTTTATTATATTATTTAATATAATACGGAAGGAAATGTCATAAATAAAAGAAAGTCATATGGTACCCATGTATTATAGTACAGGACTGCACCACTCTAACTCTATGTACCCATTTAATATAGTACATGGGTACATAGAATGGTACAGTCCTGCCCAAATACCATCATTCAGTGTGCCAAAATATTACTGCTATGCTGCTATATACTGACTTGCTAGAGTCAATGACCAGCGCTATCCTCCTCTTGCCAAAGCTTAGGGAAGTATCCTGTGCCCAGAATCTGTCTGTCTGCCACCCAAGTATATGTCAGATCGGTAGTACTCGGCAACTACCCCAGAAAGGGAAACCAATAAATTGGGTAACCTGATGGTACATACCTCTCTACAACTTCATGGGGAACGCCCAAAAGGGTACTGCACCCAATTAATCCTAGTGATAAACTCACGTCAGAAGTGAACATACAGTGGTACCAAGTATAAATAAATAGTGTTGTGGACGGACGGCCCAGACTTCTAGCAAGAATGAAAAAAATCCTCATATTGAATCCTTAATGAAGGCCCGAGCTAAATCGGAGGTGAGTGCACACAGAAGTATGAAAGAAGGAATACAGGTCTATAAATGTCGCACCACTAACTTTCAGACTACACAACGTCACGACATCGGTAAAGTGATCTCCGGGTCATCTACAGGTAGCTCTAAGACTGAATACCCTTGTGTATTACCATTTCCTCCCTCTAAACCACTGATCAGAACAAATACTACCCTTGATCTATGGCAAAAGCTTGAGAAGCGAAATCGATGGCCATTGTACGTGGCCATCTTTATAGGTGTTGATCAGTTTACAAAGCCCTAATACCCTGTTAGGGAATTCTGAAGTAATAGAGGGGGGGGGGGGTCCTCTGTTCAGGATCTTCATCTATTGGCCAGAGTGGCGAGCGGTTACAGAGAGCGTCGCTCGCTTTGAAGGACCTGTCCTGTATTACACGGACAAACCTATTAATGTACATGGGTACTGTGTAATGCCTAATTTCCCCTGTGGTGGCGCTGCAGGGAAACTGAACACTTAGGCCTGGTTTACACGAGCGTGTGCGTTTTGCGCACGCAAAAAACGCTGCGTTTTGCGTGCGCAAAAGGCACTTAACAGCTGCGTGTGTCATCAGCGTATGATGCGCGGCTGCGAGATTTTCGCACAGCCGCCATCATTATGACACTCCGTTTGGATGTTTGTAAACAGAAAAGCACGTGGTGCTTTTCTGTTTACATTCAGAGTTTAACAGCTGTTGCGCGAATCACGCTGTTCGCACAGAAGTGCTTCCGTGTGATCTGCGTGATTTTCACGCACCCATTGACTTCAATGGGTGCGTGATGCGCGAACAGCGCACAAATATAGGACATGTCGTGAGTTTTACGCAGCGGACTCACGTTGCGCAAAAAATCACGGACTGTCTGCACTGACTTACATAGGTCCGTACGACACGCGTGAAAAGCACGCGCGTCGCACGGACGTATATCACGCTCGTGTAAACGAGGCCTTACTGTCAGGTTTCCCCACAGATTACAGCTGATCGCTGGGGGTTACAGCAGGGGGAGACTTTGTGATCAGCTTATTGTCAAGGGACCCTTTTAACATGTAGGGATTGTTCAAAGCGGAGAACCCTTTGAAGCCGGCCATACACATGAGATAACTTTCTCCTGACTCCACTATAAACGTGGTCTATGACCAGAGGAGGAGATTGAAGGCAAGGGAAGATCATAGACAGATTATAACTGGATGCCGGCTGTTGTGCCTACCTGTGCAACCAACGTATCTCTCCTTGTCTCACTGCCACCACGGGGTACGTTAACCAAGCAGGGGTGCCCCTATGTTCTACAGTACAAGATCTACTCTTTTTGGTTTGGGACTTTTTACATCTACATATGTAATCCTTGTCATACTGTATATTATTATGATTTTTTGTTTAGAGATTTCCACATTGGTACATTTTGGAATATTACACGAGCATATATAATAATACCCAGTTGTTTAGTATTATTTATCTGATGACCTAGGCCTTGAACCTTTATCAGATGACTTTCCATGATGGTGTATGGATCAACCAACATATTCTGGATGGAGCCGACTGACATCATTCACACTGCCGCCAGCAAAAAATATACACACCTTGTACAAGTTCTGCTTGACTGAATTCCACTTCTTGCTTCCAAGCTTTTCCTTTCCCATGGATGAGTACATAGAGCCCGATCTGTCCAAATCCTACTCACCCCCATTAGGTGTTAACCCCTTGCTGTCACTTTCTACGTTTTTGCCTTCATTTTTTTTACTTGGAACTTTAAATTAAAGTTGTATTCACACAAGCAATTCTTGTAAAAATGACAGTCAAATATTTTGCTGCAATGAAAAAAATAAATCACAAACTACAGGATATGCAAATATAGCCTAATTTTTTTTACCCATTTAATTGGGTGTTTGTTTGTTTTTATTAAATGTATTTATTTCATTATTTTATTTAACCTTATTAATAAGTGGCTTAAAAACGGTTGCCCAATATACAATTAATTGCTGTCAATACTTCCATTGACAGTAATGTAAAAAAAATATTTTTTATTTCTGTTTCTTTAAACTAAAAAAAATGCTGCTCACTGTTCATGCATGGAAGATTTGTTGCAGAATTATTTTCGACTGCCATAAATCTGTTGTGATATTTCCTCTAATGTAGGTCTATAGGATTTTTCCTCTAATGTAGGTCTATAGGGTTTTTCCTCTAATGTAGGTCTATAGGGTTTTTCCCTCTAATGTAGGTCTATAGGGTTTTTCCTCTAATGTAGGTCTATAGGGTATTTCCTCTAATGTAGGTCTATAGGGTTTTTCCTCTAATGTAGGTCTATAGGGTATTTCCTCTAATGTAGGTCTATAGGGTTTTTCCTCTAATGTAGGTCTATAGGGTTTTTCCCCTAATGTCGGTCTATAGGGTTTTTCCTCTAATGTAGGTCTATAGGGTTTTCCCCCTAATGTAGGTCTATAGGGTTTTTCCTCTAATGTAGGTCTATAGGGTTTTTCCTCTAATGTAGGTCTATAGGGTTTTTCCTCTAATGTAGGTCTATGGGGTATTTCCTCTAATGTAGGTCTATAGGGTTTTTCCTCTAATGTAGGTCTATAGGGTTTTTCCTCTAATGTAGGTCTATAGGGTTTTTCCTCTAATGTAGGTCTATAGGGTATTTCCTCTAATGTAGGTCTATAGGGTTTTTCCTCTAATGTAGGTCTATAGGGGTTTTCCCCTAATGTAGGTCTATAGGGTTTTTCCTCTAATGTAGGTCTATAGGGTTTTTCCTCTAATGTAGGTCTATAGGGTATTTCCTCTAATGTAGGTCTATAGGATTTTTCCTCTAATGTAGGTCTATAGGGTTTTTCCCCTAATGTAGGTCTATAGGGTTTTTCCTCTAATGTAGGTCTATAGGGTTTTTCCTCTAATGTAGGTCTATAGGGTATTTCCTCTAATGTAGGTCTATAGGTTTTTTCCTCTAATGTAGGTCTATAGGGTATTTCCTCTAATGTAGGTCACAGCCTGTTTTCAGAAGAAAACAGCTTAGTTGTTTCAGCCGTAAATGCTCCTCCTCGTAATATACGAGGCGTCTGTGACGCTCGTATATCTTGAGCTGCTCTTCATTGAGTTCAATGAAGAACAGCTCAAATTACGTTGCAAAGAAGTGCCCTGCACTTATTTGCCGAGGCAGTCAATTTACGCGTCGTCGTTTGACAGCTGTCAAACGACGACGCGTAAATTACAGGTCGTCTGCACAATACGTCGGCAAACCCATTCAAATGAATGGGCAGATGTTTGCCGACGTATTGTAGCCCTATTTTCAGACGTAAAACGAGGCATAATACGCCTCGTTTACGTCTGAAAATAGGTTGTGTGAACCCAGCCTAAAGGGTTTTTCCTCTAATGTAGGTCTATAGGCTATTTCCTCTAATGTAGGTCTACGCCGCAAGAAGTGTTTATGGTTTTTCTATCTTATAACAGAAATGACATCCAATCTCCATTTTCTGAGGCAGGTGATGGGTTGGCAATCCCACTATTGCAAATTGGCCCTAGAGGCTTAAGGCCGGGACATTTACATAGTAGAAAATCGCTGGAAATCTGCAGCTGCACATATACTTTGCTATAATCAACACTAAATCCGCAGGTAAAACCACTGCGGAAAAAAATGCATTTCCGCAGCTATTGGTGCGGAGTTCTGTAATAGATTTATCAGCGTTTTTTTGAGAATCTGCTGCAGATTTTCTGTTGCAGAAAAGATGCAGCGTATCCTGTGTGTGGGAACATACACTTAGGCCGGGTTCCCACGTAGCATAAACCCCGCAGAATTTCCACAACGGAATTCAGTGCAGAAATTCCGCAGCATTTACAGTAGCAGCAAAGTGGATGAGATTTTGAAAATCTCATGCCCACGCTGTGGAAAAAAAAGGCAGCGAAAATGTTAATAAATTTACCTGCGGTACGAAATTTAAATCTGCAGCATGTCAATTTATGCTGCATTTTCCTGTTACGGTTTTCCCCATTGAATTCAATGGCGATGGAAAACCCGCAACAAATAGCCGAGCGTTGTGACTTTTGTGGCGGAACCCAGAACTCCCTGCTTCTTCCTCAAGTCGGGCCTCCTGGGATGACTTTCAATCACAGGTCACAGGTCACATGGGCTGCAGCGTCATCCAGGGAGGCCGGACCGGATGTCAATGGAGGGACGCGTCACCATGACCACGGCCGGGGTAAGTATGAACTTTTTTTTCTTTTTTTTTCTACCGGTGCTTTCCGCAGTGGAGATTCCGCCCAAAAAAAATGCACCTCAATGTGGTGTGTTTTTTTGGACGGAATGTGCTGCGGGTTCCAGGGCGGATCCGACACGTGGGAACCCGGCCTTAGAGTTTGTTTTTCCTGCCCATAACCCATATTATGTTTTGGTTAGCCAAGTGGGCATTCAAAGGGCCGTTTAGTGGGTGAAGCTGCACCCGCTGGAATAACCGTATTAGACCATTTTATAAATGCCTTAATTTAAAGCAGCCTGTATTGGGGCAGGTCTTCTATAACAATATCAAATTATTTTAGAATTTGCCTCTCTTAGGGTATGTTTACACAGGCTATTTTCAGTAGTTTTTTGGGCCGTAAACGCCCCGAAAAACAGCTAAATATGCGGGGGCTGAACGCCTCCAAACATCTGTCCATTGAATTCAATGGGAAAAACTTTGTTCCGTTCCCACGGGGCGTTTTTTTACGCGGCCGTTTTTAAAAACGGCCACGTAAAAACACACCTCGTAAAAAGAAGTGCATGTCACTTTTTGAGCCATTTTTGGAGCCATTTTTCAGTGACTCAATAGAACAGCTCCAAAAACGGCTGCAAAAAAATGCAACAAAAAATCGCGAGTTGCTTAAAAAACGGCTGGAAATCAGAAACTGTTTTCCCTTGAAAACAGCTCCGTATATTCAGCCGTTTTTTGTTAAGCGTGGGAACATACCCTGAAGGTAAAGGAGTGATCCAAAAATACTTGCGGTGCTGCCAGGAAAACTCAAATATGCCATTGTTTTCTTGACTAGACATTGGGATTATTCAAATTTTTATGTTCGTGTATATTAGCGTAATGTTCATTTCTTCAATATTTCTAAAATATTTTAATAAAATGCTAAGGCTTTGATTACATCTATGTCAGGGTTCCATTCTGGCGTTCCGTCTGAGCTTTCCGCAGAACAGAACCCTGACTGAAACAAACGAAAACGATAGGTTTCCGCTTGCATCACCATTGATTTCAATGGTGACGGATCCGGTGCAAATGGTTTCCGTTGTGCAAGGGTTCTGAAGTTTTGACGGAATCAATACCGTAGACCACAGTATTGCTTCCGTCAAAATTACGGAAGTCTTGCACAATGGAGAGCAACGGAAACCATTTGTACCGGATCCGTCACCATTCAAATCAATGGTGATGCAAGCGGAAACCTATCGTTTTCGTTTGTTTCAGTCAGGGTTCAGTTCTGCGGAAAGCTCTGCCGGAACGCCGGAACGGAGCTCTGACGCAGATGTGAAGGAAGCCGGCTGACGTTTTCGTGGTAAAATAAATTATTGAAAATGAATAAATAACCAAGTTAGTTCTGTTGTTGTAAACACGACCATACAGGGGTTTGAAGGTAAAATTGGAATATTCAGATGGAAAATTAAAGGCTTTCTAAACCTTTGAAAGGCAAATGTTATATATATATAATGTATCAGTGTGTTTTGTGTAACTTTGTAAATGTTTTTTTTATAAAAAAATTTGTTTTACTTTTGTTAGATACATCTGCTATGTTTTCTCTATACAGAGCAGCTGTATCTAATCCGTCAGTCCCGCAGACCGGACGGCTTCAGTGACAGCGGGTCCTGCGTGTCTCAGAATTCTGTCAGCCATAACTTTTATATTTTGACGTTTACGTTGCTATTTGAGGCAATGTTTTTGTGGGCCAAGTTTTTTTTTTTTTTTTAGCCATTATTTTGTGGTAGAGGTTTTGTTATAATGACAAAATGCATTACAAAAAAAAATCAATCTCCGCCTTTGTTTGTTTCTCTTATTTATTACGCCGTTTACCGTTGGCCTTAACTGACGTGATACATTTATCAATACATTACAAGTTTGAGGATATTAAATTTTTTTTTTTTTTTACTGTTTCGTAACTTTTATTCAATAAAAATGATCCGTTTATAAAGATATTGTGCTTATTGTATTTTTTTCTTTAGCTCTGTTATTTTTTATTAATGTAAACTTTTCATTATTCTTACAATTTTTTTAAATCCCATTCACTTTTACTTTTTAAATATATTTTTTCAAAATATAATACAATGTCATAAATCTACAGGACATTATATTATTGTCTTTTGATATAAAATGCACAGGTATCTGTAAGGTCATACCCAAGTTAAAAAGCCTGAAGGCCCTTGTTAACCCCGTGGGATGTCCATATAAGGTCATTAGACCCAGCAACCCATTGCTGGGGCTAGAGGGCAAGTGACAAAGGGAGCCCCTCACTTTGATGGTGATCACAGGCCATAGTCTAGCCTTTTTGGTTTGTATATTACTGGGCAAGTGCAACAGATGATGTTGGCAGCAAAAAAAAACGGGGAGAGGGAGGAACAGAAAAATGCTGAGATAAGTCCTTGTGGAATGGGACAAAGTCTATTAGGACGGGAATAGTCAGTGCTGTGATGGCAAAAGAAGACGATAACATCCACTCAGTCCAGTTCTATACCATCTAATTAGTTTATTAAATTGAATATAAATCATTAAATGCAAAAAAATATTTTATAGTATTTACAATAAAAACTAATTACAACATATACAAACTATTTACAATAAAATTACAGGAGTGCATTGAAGAAAAACTCCCATGTCCCATGTTTTGTTTTTTTTTAGGGTAAAAAAAAATATATATTTTTTTCACATCATAAGGCCCTGTTCACACGGAGTTTTTTGTAGGCAGAAAATTCTGGCTGGAAAAATCATCTCCGGGTTTTTTTAAGCGGTTTTGCACCACAGGCGCTCTTTAACGCATTTTTTTACCTCTTTCTTTAACAGGCAAAGGAAAAAAAGATGTGAGCGGTTGTTGCCATAAAACGCGTCAAAAAGTCGCAGCCATTCACTGTGTTTTTCCAGTCTACCATTGATCTCAATGGAGTTTTTGAGGCGGAAAATGGCTCAAGATAGGCATTTCGCTTCTTTTTCCCCGCAAGTGTTTTTTTTCACTCACGGCAAAAAAACGCCTCCACCTCCTTTTGAAAACAATGGGAGGCAATTTCTGCCGTCTTTTGTCGCGGTTACCGAGGCAAAAAACGCAGCAAAAAAACTCAGTGTGAACAGAGCCTTATAGTTAATCTGAATTTCCGCTCATGCCGTTCCTTCGCCTCCAGGGCGGAAGTTATATGGCAGAATTTTACAACAACATAGTCTTTCCACCATCGAGTGATTGGTTTGGTTGCGGTTGAACTGACTATTAGAAGAATATATAGCAAGATGCTCCAACCTCCAACCAATGACGCCATGTTGCAGCAAAATTTCCTGAAGCCGATGACTGCAGTCAACAGTGTCAATGGGACTATATTGGATGGGCTGAAGCTGTCCAAACCACTGACCATAACCATATCTTCTCTTAAGTTCTACCCGTTTAGGGCCCTCAAAACTAAACCGTCCTGCAGAAAGTGGACATATTCGGAGGCCGGCCTCTATCCATTGTTCCTTCACCCCATGAGCGTTGTCCATCTTTGATCATAATAACCATGAGGCTTCAGTGCAGATTAAGAGATCAGTAAGTCATTTCTTGGGGATGTCTTAACTGATACCACAAGAACCTTCCTAAAACAGAAGGTGGCCTCATACTCATGGCTGGTACAAAGCACTGCATGGCAAAAACAAAAGCCCCATTGAGTTTTTACTGCCAATTGCTCCACATTTAGTCTATATATGATGACTTTTGTTCACAGTTTAGCTACTTGGTGCTCTGTTTAGTTCCTGGGGAATATTCCGAGTCCTCGTCCATCATGCTTTGAGGATCTCTTCCTGGAAAACTCTTGTAATTCTGATAATAGTTATAATAGTCCATCTCATAGTCTTCTTCCTCCTCAGACTCCGAATCATCATTGTAGAAATGTATGGTGGCCTGTACCGGGAAACTGGCAAGAACTTTTTTCCCCATGTGTTGTAGGTACTCATCTGTCTTCGATTTGGGCATGTAAAGCCTTTAAAATAGAAAGAGTTGAGTGAGAATTATTGAAAACAAGGACTGAGAGAGTGTTAAGATACATACACAGAACAAATTGGCTCCAGAGATTTAGCACTTACCACATAAGATTAGGAAAAATATTATAAGGCAGCCGAACTTTAAAAAAAACTTTAGACATGTCATAGTGACATGTCTGAAGTTTTGATTGGTGAAGGGTCCAAGCATGGGACCCCCAATGATTGCTAAAACGATACCGCAGAACTGATTGGGTGAGAGCTGCGCCACTTCGTTTCTTATCGGCTTTCCTCAGAGCAGCGTATGGGCTCAAAAGAAAGTCTGTGTGTTTGTACACTGCTTGCTCGGCTTTCCGAGAAAAGCCGCTCAAAAACGAGGCGGCACAGCGCTCACCCAAGCACTTTGCAGCATATCCATAATGATAATGATTAGAGGGTTTTTTTCCCACCATAGACAATGATGGCATATTACTAGGATATGCCACCATTGTCTAACCAATGGTAGCCTGACCTATGGGACCCCTAACCAATGTCTAGAATGACACTACAAGATTAGAATAGGGTTGCGTTCCAGTACCAGTGCCTGGCCAGGAGTAGCGCTGTGTAAAACAGAAAACAGAAGGGGCTCCCTGGGCTCAGGATTATTATGGGGATCATAGGTTGCAATATGCCATCATTGTCTATGATGGGAAAACCCCCTTAACAATTAGGCCTCATGCACACGACTGTAGCCATGCACACGGCCGTGATTTTCGGGTCGGCCGGGCACGGAGTGTCAGCCGCGGCCATTATTTTCAATGAGCCCGGACCTGGAAACCACGGTCGTGTGCATGGCCCCATAGGAATGAATGGAGCCGCAATTCTCCCGTGGATTTTCGGGGGAATTGCGGCCGCAAAAGCACGTTCGTGTGCATGGGGCCTTACTGGTTGGATCATATATGGCAGCTGATTAATTACTTAATATACAGTGGATATAAAAAGTCTACACACCCGTTAGGGTATGTGCACACGACAACGCCAAATACGTCTGACATGACGGAGCTGTTTTCAGGAGAAAACAGCTCCAGAATTTCAGAAGTTTTTACAAGTGCATACGTTTTTCGCGGCGTCTTTTACGGACATAATTGGAGCTGGTTTTCATTGAAGTCTATGAAAAACGGCTCCAATTACGTCCCAAGAAGTGTCCTGCACTTCTTTGAGGCGGCCATAATTTTACGCACCGTCTTTTGACAGCGACACGTAAAATGACAGCTCGTCTCCATAGAACATCGTAAGACCCATTGCAAGCAATGGGCACATGTTTGCCGACGTATTGGAGCCGTCTTTTCAGACGTAATTTGAGGCGTAAAACGCCTCCATTACGTCTGAAAAGAGGTCGTGTGCACATACCCTCAAAATGACAGGTTTTTGTCATGTCAGAATATCAGTCCAAGATGAATAATTTCAGAACTTTTTCCACCTTTAGGGTATGTTCATACGGCTTATTTTCGGCCGTTTTTCAGGTCGTAAACGGCCGAAAAGCGGCCAAAATATCGGAAGAAGAACGCCTCCAAACATCTGCACATTGATTTCAATGGGAAAAACAGGGTTCTGTTCTGACGGGCCGTTTTTTTACGTGGCCGTTTTGAAAAACGGGCGCGTAAAAAAGCGGGCGCAAAAAATAAGTGCAGGTCACTTCTTGGGATGTTTACCGCCGCAAAAAACACTGCGAAAAACGCGGCTGGCTTTAAAACGTCTGAAAATCAGGAGTCGTTTTCCCTTGAAAACAGCTCCATATTTTCAGACGTTTTTGAGTTTGCGTGTGAACATACCCTTAATGTCACCTATAACCTGTACAATTCCACTGAAGAAAAACCTGAAATCATTTAGAAGGGAAAAATAAAAATAACAAAACTACAATAATGTGGTTGCTTAAGTGTGAACACCGTCTTATAATTGAGGATGCGGTTGTGTTCAGAATTAACCAGTCCCATTTAAACTCAGGTTAAGGCCTCATTTACACGAGCGTAATATACGCGCGTGCGACGCGCGTGCTTTTCACGCGTGTCGTACGCACCTATATTACTCTATGGGGCAGTGCAGACAATGCGTGAATTTTGCGCAGCGCGAGTGCGTTGCGTAAAACTCACGACATGTTCTATAATCGTGTGTTTTTCACGCATCACGCACCCATTGAAGTCAATGTGTGCGTGAAAACCACGAAGGTCGCACGGAAGCACTTCCGTGCGAACTGCGAGATTCGCGCAAGAGCTGTCAAACTGAATGCAAACAGAAAAGCACCACGTGCTTTTCTGTTTACAACATCCGAACGGAGTGTCTTAGACATGAGCGAACCGAACTTTACCGGGTTCGGCCGAACTCGTTTTGACCGAACCCGGCAGGAGACAGTCACTGTGCAGGGTGCTGAAAGAGTTAAACTGGTTCAGCACCCTGGACAGTGACTTCCGATTCCAATATATGTGAACGTGTCAAAAAAAAAAAAGTTTTGACTTACCGATAACTCCCGGCTTCTTCCTCCAGTCTGACCTCCCGGGATGACAATTCAGTCCTGGTGACAGCTGCAGGCAATCACAAGCCAAGCACAGGCTGCAGCGGTCACATGGACTGCCGCGTCATCCAGGGAGGTGGGGCCAGATGTCAAGAGAGGCGCGTCACCAAGGACGCGTCACCAAGGACGCGTCACCAAGGCAACGGCCGGGAAGTTCTCGGTAAGTACGAACCTCTTTTTTTTTAAACAGGTTACTCGATAGGGTGATCGGAATGCACTGTCGAGGGTGCTGAAAGAGTTACTGTCGATCAGTTAACTCTTTCAGCACCATGGACAGTGACTGACGTCGACTAGCCTCATCTCTATGATGGCGGCTGCGCGAAAATCACGCAGCCGCGCATCATACAAGGATGACACACGGAGCTGTCAAGTGCCTTTTGCGCACGCAAAACGCTGCGTTTTTTGCGCGCGCAAAATGCACACGCTCGTGTAAATGAGGCCTAAATAGTAGTCAGTGCACAGCTATCATTATGTAAAGTGATTCTGAGTAACCCCAAATAAAGTTCAGCTGTTCTATTAGGATTTTCCTGACATTTTCTTTGTTGCGTGTGACAGCAAAAGCCATGATCCATAAAGAGCTTACAACACATGAAAGGCATCAATCAGGGGAAGGGTACCAAAAAATTTGGTCTGGGAGGTTACCAAGAGGCCTACAGCAACATTAAAGGAGCTGCAGGACATTCTGGCAAGTACTGGTTGTGTAGTGCATGTGAAAACAATCTCTCGTATTCTTCATATGTCTGGGCTGTGGGTCAGGGTGGCAAGATGGAAGCCTTTTATAACAAAGAAAAACATCCAAGCCCGGCTATGTTTTGTAAAGACCAACATAAAGTCTGCCAAAATCATGTGGGAAAACGTGTTATGGTCTGATGAGACCATGGTTGAACTTTTTAGCCAAAATTGCAAAAGGTATGTTTTTCACAAAGTCAACACTGCACATCACCAAAAGAACACCATACCCACAGTGTAGCATGGTGGAGGCAGCATTATGGAGCATGGTGGAGGCAGCATTATGGAGCATGGTGGAGGCAGCATTATGGAGCATGGTGGAGGCAGCATTATGAAGCATGGTGGAGGCAGCATTATGGAGCATGGTGGAGGCAGCATTATGGAGCATGGTGGAGGCAGCATTATGGAGCATGGTGGAGGCAGCATTATGGAGCATGGTGGAGGCATTATGGAGCATGGTGGAGGCAGCATTATGGGGCATGGTGGAGGCAGCATTATGGAGCATGGTGGAGGCAGCATTATGGGGCATGGTGGAGGCGGCATTATGGAGCACGGTGGAGGCAGCATTATGGAGCATGGTGGAGGCCGTATTATGGAGCATGGTGGAGGCAGCATTATGGAGCGTGGTGGGGGCAGCATTATGAAGCATGGTGGAGGCAGCATTATGGAGCATGGTGGAGGCCGTATTATGGAGCATGGTGGAGGCAGCATTATGGAGCGTGGTGGGGGCAGCATTATGGAGCATGGTGGAGGCAGCATTATGGAGCATGGTGGAGGCAGCATTATGGAGCATGGTGGAGGCAGCATTATGGAGCATGGTGGAGGCAGCATTATGGAGCATGGTGGAGGCAGCATTATGGAGCATGGTGGGGGCAGCATTATGGAGCATGGGGGAGGCAGCATTATGGAGGATGTTGGAGGCAGCATTATGGAGCATGGTGGAGGCAGCATTATGGAGCATGGTGGAGGCCGCATTATGGAGCATGGTGGGGGCAGCATTATGGAGGATGGTGGAGGCAGCATTATGGAGCATGGTGGAGGCAGCATTATGGAGCATGGTGGAGGCAGCATTATGGAGCATGGTGGGGGTAGCATTATGGAGCATGGTGGGGGCAGCATTATGGAGGATGGTGGGGGCAGCATTATGGAGGATGGTGGGGGAAGCATTATGGAGGATGGTGGGGGCAGCATTATGGAGCATGGCGAGGGCAGCATTATGGAGCATGGTGGAGGCAGCATTATGGAGCATGGTGGAGGCAGCATTATGGAGCATGGTGGAGGCAGCATTATGGAGCATGGTGGAGGCAGCAATATTGAGCATGGTGGGGGGTAGCATTATGGAGCATGGTGAGGGCAGCATTATGGAGCATGGTGGAGGCAGCATTATGGAGCATGGTGGAGGCAGCATTATGGAGCATGGTGGAGGCAGCATTATGGAGATGGTGGAGGCAGCATTATGGAGCATGGTGGAGGCAGCATTATGGAGCATGGTGGAGGCAGCATTATGGAGCACGGCGGAGGCAGCATTATGGAGCATGGTGGAGGCAGCATTATGGAGCATGGTGGAGGCAGCATTATGAAGCATGGTGGAGGCAGCATTATGAAGCATGGTGGAGGCAGCATTATGGAGCATGGCGGAATGCAGCATTATGGAGCATAGTGGAGGCAGCATTATGGAGCATGGTGGAGGCAGCATTATGGAGCATGGTGGGGGTAGCATTATGGAGCATGGTGGAGGCAGCATTATGGAGCATGGTGGGGGTAGCATTATGGAGCATGGTGGGGGAAGCATTATGGAGGATGGTGGAGGCAGCATTATGGAGGATGGTGGAGGCAGCATTATGGAGCATGGTGGAGGCCGCATTATGGAGCATGGTGGAGGCAGCATTATGGAGCATGGTGGGGGCAGCATTATGGAGCATGGTGGTGGCAGCATTATGGAGCATGGTGGAGGCAGCATTATGGAGCATGGTGGAGGCAGCATTATGGAGCATGGTGGAGGCAGCATTATGGAGCATGGTGGAGGCAGCATTATGGAGCATGGTGGGGGCAGCATTATGGAGCATGGTGGTGGCAGCATTATGGAGCATGGTGGAGGCAGCATTATGGAGGATGGTGGAGGCAGCATTATGGAGGATGGTGGAGGCAGCATTATGGAGCATGGTGGAGGCCGCATTATGGAGCATGGTGGAGGCAGCATTATGGAGGATGGTGGAGGCAGCATTATGGAGCATGGTGGAGGCCGCATTATGGAGCATGGTGGAGGCAGCATTATGGAGCATGGTGGGGGCAGCATTATGGAGCATGGTGGTGGCAGCATTATGGAGCATGGTGGAGGCAGCATTATGGAGCATGGTGGAGGCAGCATTATGGAGGATGGTGGAGGCAGCATTATGGAGGATGGTGGAGGCAGCATTATGGAGCATGGTGGAGGCCGCATTATGGAGCATGGTGGAGGCAGCATTATGGAGCATGGTGGGGGCAGCATTATGGAGCATGGTGGTGGCAGCATTATGGAGCATGGTGGAGGCAGCATTATGGAGCATGGTGGAGGCAGCATTATGGAGCATGGTGGAGGCAGCATTATGGAGCATGGTGGGGAGCACGGTGGAGGCAGCATTATGGAGCACGGTGGAGGCAGCATTATGGAGGATGGTGGAGGCAGCATTATGGAGCATGGTGGAGGCAGCATTATGGAGCATGGTGGGGGCAGCATTATGGAGCATGGTGGAGGCAGCATTATGGAGCATGGTGGAGGCAGCATTATGGAGCATGGTGGAGGCAGCATTATGGAGCATGGTGGGGGTAGCATTATGGAGCATTGTGGGGGAAGCATTATGGAGGATGGTGGGGGTAGCATTATGGAGCATGGTGGAGGCAGCATTATGGAGAAATGGTGGAGGCAGCATTATGGAGCATGGTGGAGGCAGCATTATGGAGCACGGCGGAGGCAGCATTATGGAGCACGGCGGAGGCAGCATTATGGAGCTTGGTGGGGGCAGCATTATGGAGCACGGTGGAGGCAGCATTATGGAGCATGTTGGAGGCAGCATTATGGAAGATGGTGGAGGCAGCATTATGGAGGATGGTGGAGGCAGCATTATGGAGCATGGTGGAGGCAGCATTATGGAGCATGGTGGGGGCAGCATTATGGAGCATGGTGGAGGCAGCATTATAGAGCATGGTGGAGGCAGCATTATGGAGCACGGCGAATACAGCATTATGGAGCTTGGTGGAGGCAGCATTATGGAGCATGGTGGAGGCAACATTATGGAGCATGGTGGAGGCAGCATTATGGAGCACGGCGGAGGCAGCATTATGAAGCACGGCGGAGGCAGTATTATGGAGCTTGGTGGGGCAGCATTATGGAGCTTGGTGGGGGCAGCATTATGGAGCACGGTGGAGGAAGCATTATGGAGCATGGTGGAGGCAGCATTATGGAGGATGGTGGAGGCAGCATTATGGAGGATGGTGGAGGCAGCATTATGGAGCATGGTGGAGGCAGCATTATGGAGCATGGTGGGGGCAGCATTATGGAGCATGGTGGAGGCAGCATTATGGAGCATGGTGGAGGCAGCATTATAGAGCATGGTGGAGGTTGCATTATGGAGTACGGCGGAGGCAGCATTATGGAGCTTGGTGGGGGCAGCATTATGGAGCACGGTGGAGGCAGCATTATGGAGCATGGTGGAGGCAGCATTATGGAGGATGGTGGAGGCAGCATTATGGAGGATGGTGGAGGCAGCATTATGGAGCATGGTGGAGGCAGCATTATGCAGCATGGTGGGGGCAGCATTATGGAGCATGGTGGAGGCAGCATTATGGAGCATGGTGGAGGCAGAATTATGGAGCATGGTGGAGGCAGCATTATGGAGCATGGTGGAGGCAGCATTATAGAGCATGGTGGAGGCAGAATTATGGAGCACGGCGAATGCAGCATTATGGAGCTTGGTGGAGGCAGCATTATGGAGCATGGTGGAGGCAACATTATGGAGCATGGTGGAGGCAGCATTATGGAGCACGGCGGAGGCAGCATTATGAAGCACGGCGGAGGCAGCATTATGGAGCTTGGTGGGGGCAGCATTATGGAGCTTGGTGGGGGCAGCATTATGGAGCACGGTGGAGGAAGCATTATGGAGCATGGTGGAGGCAGCATTATGGAGGATGGTGGAGGCAGCATTATGGAGGATGGTGGAGGCAGCATTATGGAGCATGGTGGAGGCAGCATTATGGAGCATGGTGGGGGCAGCATTATGGAGCATGGTGGAGGCAGCATTATGGAGCATGGTGGAGGCAGCATTATGGAGCACGGTGGAGGCAGCATTATGCTTTGGGGATGTTTTTCTGCAACTGGAACTGGGGCTTTAGTCAGGGTGTAGGTAATTATGAACAGTTCCAAATATCAGGCAATATTGGCACAAAACCTGCCGGCCTCTGCTAAGAAGCTGACGATAAAGAGGAATTTCACGTTTCAGCACGACAACGACCCAAAGCCTCCAAATCAACAAGAGAATGACTTCACTAGAAGAAGGTCAAAGTTTTGGAATGGCCCAGCCAGAGACCAGACCTGAACCCCATTGAAAATCTGTGGGGTGACCTGAAGAGGGCTGTACACAGGAGATGTCCTCGCAATCTGACAGATTTGGAGCTTTTGCAAGGAAGAGTGGGCAACAATTGCCAAGTCAAGAGGTGCCATGCTGAGAGACTTCTACCCAAAAAGACTGAACGCTGTCATAAAGTCAGAGGGTAATTCAACAAAGTATTGGTTTAACCCCTTCCCGCAAAACGACGTGCCTGGTGCGTCGTAGTGCGGCGGGGATGTATGGAACACGCTCACATGCTGAGCGTGCTCCATACGCTGCCCGTTTTTGGCTGTGTTTTACAGCTGACACTCGGGACTAACGGCCAGGAACAGCAATCGTGCTGTTCCTGGCTGTTTAACCCCTCTAATGCTGCGGTTAATCGCGAACGCAGCATCTGAGGCGTTGAAAAGAGGGGGGCGACCCCCTCCGACAGATCATCGCACCCCCTGCAATGAGATCGGCAGGTGACGACGGTAGTCATGGCAGCCCCAGGGCCTAATCAAGGCCCCCAGGACTGCCTTCCCTCTGCCTCTGCTAAGCCCTGCCTATGGCAGCGCTTAACAGATGCCTGTAAAAACGACAATATACTGCAATACGTTAGTATATTGTCTAACGATCACTGGTTCAAGTCCCCTAGAGGGGCTAATGAAATGTGTAACAAAAACATGAAATAAAGTTTCCGTAGAGAAAAAAACGTAGAAGTGAAGAAAAAAAACTAAAGTAATGTAAAAAATCTAAATGTTAACAAAATTGGTATCGCTGCGTCCATAAAAGTTTTAACTATTAAAATATAGCATTACTTAAAGCGCACGGTGAACACCGTAAAAAAGAAAACAATTAAAACACCAAAATCTTTGTTTTTTGGTCAACTTAGCCCCCAAGAAAATTTTTATAAAAAGTGATAAAAAAATGATATGTACCAAAACATAATACCGATAAAAACTACAGCTCGTCCCGCAAATAATAAGCCCTCGCACTGCTCAATTAATGAAAAAATAACAAAAAGTTTGGGCTTTCAGAATGTGGTCAACACAAATCAATTATTTCTTTTTTAGCAAAATAGGAAAAATAAAAAGTTATGGCACTTGGAAGGCAGGGATAAAAAAATAAAATGAAAATCTGAAAAATGGCTGCAGTGGGAAGGGGTTAAGGGTGTGCATATTTATGCAACCACAATATTTTTTTTCTTTATTTTTATTTTTCCACCTTAAAATATTTCAGTTTGTTTTTTAATACAATTGTACAGATTATAGGTGACATTAAAGGTGGAAAAAGTTGTGAATTGATTCCTCTTGTACTGATTTTGTAACATGACAAAAACCTATAATTTTCACAGGGGTGTGTAGACTTTTTATATCCACTGTAACACTATAGTGGTCATAGCTCCATTCTTCTGATACCGAGCTCCAAATCCCCTGTACATATCTAGAGTTAAATGATAAAATTCTATCTGCCTGCAGCCACCACTAGAGGGAGCTCAGGAGCTTATTGCATACTGTTAGATTATTGATTGAGTTTAATGGAGTAAGCTCCCTAGCTCCCCCTAGTGGAGACTGGAAGCAGCCAGAGTTTAGCGTTTCATTATATATCTATGTAGAGTATTTGGAGCTCTGTATCAGAAAAATGGAGCTCTGACCACTATAAAGATCTATTAAAAAAAAAAAATCAGTATAGAATTTTAAAACTATTTAAATAAAAAAAAGGTGTTTAAGGGTGGACAGTCACCGCCAAGGTGCCCATTTGCTTCAGCTGTAATCACCATTATGTAAGAACTGACGCTTACCGTACAGGGTGTTGAAATCCCAGTGCTCCCTTCTTTCCAGCATTGTCATTATCTGTCGTGCTACCCTGTCAATGGAAAACATAGAATTCATCCAAATGTCTTCTCTTGAGCTTAAAATGGTTACGACCCTAAACCTGTATCCATATGAAGGACATTGTCCACATGGGCATTGGGCCCGTTAACCATAAACATAGCAGGATTTCCCTGCAGAGAACCATTTTCCAATATGTCTGATCATTTTTTGGACTGATGGTATGTCTGTGGATGGCGCGCATGTTGTTGTAGTACTACAAGTGTTGTCATGCTTTATCTGAAGAGCTAAACTTGGGATACAGAAATCTTCACCAGCGGCCCGCGTGACGGGAGGCATATATCGAAATCCGATTGTCTGTCTGAGGAAGTGTTACACACTGCAAATATGAGCCGCTACTAAATCCCTATTCACAGGGACAACAGAACGGCCATTATCTGGGCACCATCAGCTCTATATTCACCGTACAGGATATTGGCAAATTCTGGAAAATAAATGTTTCTATTTCTTCCATTATGACTGTATGCTAAAGTAATTGTGATTCTGGGCTAGTTTGTGATAGATAGATAGATAGATAGATAGATAGATAGATAGATAGATAGATAGATAGATAGATAGATAGATAGATAGATAGATAGATAGATAGATAGATAGATAGATAGATAGATAGATAGATAGATAGATAGATAGATAGATAGATAGATAGATAGATAGATAGATATGAGATAGATAGATAGATAGATATGAGATAGATAGATAGATAGATAGATAGATAGATAGATAGATAGATAGATAGATAGATAGATAGATAGATAGATAGATCGATAGATAGATAGAGCTCCGCTAGCAGCCGCTATGGCTGCTACAGCGCGACGCCACTGAACACTACGGCAGAGCTGGGAGGTATCTCCCCGCTCTGCCATTAAACAAAAGACATGTATCCCCTCTCCACAGGACATGTATCCCCTCTCCACAGGACATGTATCCCCTCTCCACAGGACATGTATCCCCTCTCCACAGGACATGTATCCCCTCTCCACAGGACATGTATCCCCTCTCCACAGGATATCCACAGGATAGGGGATACATGTGTGATCGCTGGCATTGATAGGGAGAACGGAGGACTGAAAGTCCCCTGAAGTTTTCCATCACAAACCACGGACTTCCGGGGTCTGTGTCGGCAGCTCCGTAGAAATGAATGGAGCGCCGGTCGCGCTTGTGCGAATGCGTGACCAGCGCTCCTTTCATTTTTATTGAGCTGTGCAGACGCCTGAAGTCAGAGGTTAGTCATGGAGAAGTTCAGGGGACTTTCGGTCCCCTGTTCTCCCTATCGCTGCCAGCGATCACACATGTATCCCTTATCCTGTGGATAGGGGATACATGTCTTTTGTAGGACACACTGTAGGTCGCATTTTTTTGGAAGGGGGGACGCTGTATGGCCATACAGCCCCCTCTGTAGAGAACACCATACAGCCCCCCCTGTAGAGAACGCCATACAGCCCCCTCTGTAGATAACACCATACAGCCCCCACTGTAGAGAACGCCATACAGCCCACCCCTGTAGGGAACGCCATACAGCCCCCTCTGTAGGGAACGCCATACAGCCCCCTCTGTAGATAACGCCATACAGCCCCCCTGTAGATAACGCCATACAGCCCCCTGTAGATAACGCCATACAGCCCACCCTGTAGATAACGCCATACAGCCCCCTCTGTAGATAGCGCCATACATCCCCCTGTAGAGAACGCCATAAAGCCCCCTTTGTAGATAACGCCATACAGCCCCCTCTGTAGATATCTACAAAGGGGGCTGTATGGCGTTATCTACATGGGGGGGGCTGTATGGTGTTCTCTACAGAGGGGGCTGTATGGCGTTATCTACAGAGGGGGCTGTATGGCGTTATCTACAGGGGGGCTGTATGCCGTTCTCTACAGAGGGGATGTATGGCGTTATCTACAGGGGGGCTGTATGGCGTTATCTACAGGGGGGCTGTATGGAGTTATCTACAGGGGGGGGCTCTAAAAAAGGCACTATCTACAAGGGGGGGTTGTGTGACACCCAGGGGAGGGGGGCCCCAGTCAAAAGTTTGCTATGGGGCCCAGTCTTTCCTAGTTAAGCCGATAGATAGATAGATAGATAGATAGATAGATAGATAGATAGATAGATAGATAGATAGATAGATAGATAGATAGATAGATAGATAGATAGATAGATAGATAGATAGATAGATAGATAGATAGATAGTAAGGAGCTCTTACCAGCTTCTGCTGTGTGTCGGACGCTCTGTCTCTAGATGAGAACAGCCAAGGCCTCCACATAGTCGGGTTACTGCAAAAATGAAGGTGTGATGATCAGTATGTAAGATGGGGCAGCTGAATGATTCTTATTTTTATTACCTATACTATTCTATAACCGAACACAGCGCCAACTACGCTTCTCAATACAGGAAAAACCAGGAGCTGACATATCCCCGGCACATTCTCACACACTGAGTATCGATCATACCATGACCCAAGTCATCACGGGGCCCCATAGAAACATCTGGGAGGGGACCTGACACTACATAAGAACCACCATCAGCAGAGAACGTTCAGGAAATGTAAGGCCTCGTGCACGTCCTTCACCGTTTTCACGTCCGTTGTGACATCCGTGTGGTTTCCGTTGTCACCCCGCATCCGTTCCATTGTTCCATTTTAATCGGATGTTGTGCTTCCGTTTCTCTTCCGTTTTAAACGGTCGGTTAAAATCCATCTTGTGTTCTGAATGCAGGGAACTTTGGCACGCCCTGCCGTTACTTGGCAAAGGATCTGTGAAAAACGGACGGCACACGGACGCCTTCCGTGTGCCATCCGTTGTTTCGATGGACCCATAGGCTTCAATGGGCGAGACGGACGGAGTAGGACATGTTCAACTTTTGACAGAACGGAACACGGAACCATTAAAAAAAGGAAGTGTGCATGACCCCATAGAAATGAATGTGTCAGGGTGCTATCCGCTGAAAAAAGGATAGCACCATGAAGAAAAAAACTGACGCGGGCATGAGGCCAAAGGCTACAATTATCATGTCCCTTGTTCTGCTCTTTGGTCTTTTTTTTACTTTCTTTGACTTCTCAAGGTTTTCATTGTATCCGTTGTCTCACACCCAATTCTCCCTCCCGCCATTAT